>NC_064926.1:76365000-76667500 GCF_023897955.1 Schistocerca gregaria
AAGAAATTGCATTGCAGTTCAATTCTAAAAACCCTGAGAGACTTCTCTCCCTGTGACTAATGTGGCGACGTGCATTGTACAGACGTTCCCCTGAGAGTAAGGCTATAGGGTTTCGATGCTCCAGTGACAATTTACTGTATCCCTCAAACCCTCGTAACGACAATGGAACAAAGAAATTGCATCGCAGTTCAATTCTACAGTCTGTAAGAGACTTCTCTCCAAGTGAATAATGTGGCGACCTGCATTGTACAGACATGCTCCTGAGAGTCAGTCTCCACGATTCCGATGCTCCAGTGACAATTTACTGTATCCCTCAAACCCACGTAATAACAATGGAACAAAGAAATTGCATCGCAGTTCAATTCTACAGTACCTAAGAGACTTCTCTCCAAGTGACTAATGTGGCGACGTGCATTGTACAGACGTTCCCCTGAGGGTCAGGCTCCAGGATTCCGAAGCTCCAGTGACAATTTACTGTATCCCTTAAACCCTCGTAATGACAATGGAACAAAGAAATTGCATAGAAGTTAAATTCTACAGTCCCTAAGAGACTTCTCTCCAAGTGACTAATGTTGCGACGTGCATTGTACAGACGATTAGCTAAGAGTCAGGCTCCAGGATTCCGATGCTCCAGTGACGATTTACTGTATCCCTCAAAGACTCGTAATGACAATGGAACAAAGAAATTGCATCGCAGTTAAATTCTACAGTCCCTAAGAGATTTATCTCCAAGTGACTAATGTGGCGACGTGCATTTTACAGACGTTCCCCTGAGAGTCAGGCTCCAGGATTCCGATGCTCCAGTGACAATTTACTGTATCCCTCAAACCCTCGTAATGACAATGGAACAAAGAAATTTGCATCGCAGTTCAATTCTACAATCCCTAAGAGACTTCTCTCCAAGTGACTAATGTGGCGACGTGCATTGTACAGACTTTCCCCTGAGAGTCAGGCTCCAGGATTCCGATGCTCCATTGACAATTTACTGTATCCCTCAAACCCTCGTAATGTCAATGGAACAGAGAAATTGCATCGCAGTTCAATTCTACAGTCCCTAAGCGACTTCTCTCCAAGTGACTAATGTGGCGACGTGCATTGTACAGACGTTCCCCTGAGAGTCAGGCTCCAGTATTCCGAAGCTCCAGTGACAATTTACTGTATCCTTCAAACCGTGTTAATGACAATGAAACAAAGAAATTGCATCGCAGTTCAATTCTACAGTCCTTAAGAGATTTCTCGAAGTGACTAATGTGGCGACGTGCATTGTACAAACGTACCCCTGAGTGTCAGGCTTCAGGATTCCGATGCTCCAGTGACAATTTACTGTATCCCTCAAACCCTCGTAATGACAATGGAACAAAGAAATTGCATCGCAGTTCAGTTCTACAGTCCCCAAGAGACTTCTCCCCAAGTGAATAATGCGGCGACGTGCATTATACAGACTTTCCCCTGAGAGTCAGGCTCCAGTATTCCGATGCTTTAGTGACAATTTACTGTATCCCTCAAACGCTCCTAATGACAATGGAACAAAGAAATTGCGTCGCAGTTCAATTCTACAGTCCCTAAGATACTTCTCTCCAAGTGACTAATGTGGCGACGTGCATTATACAGACATTCCCCTGAGAGTCAGGCTCCAGTATTCCGATGCTCCAGTGACAATTTACTGTATCCCTCATTCCCTCGTAATGACAATGGAACCAAGAAATTGCATCGCAGTTAATTTCTACAGTCCCTAAGAGATTTCTCTCCAAGTGACTAATGTGGCGACGTGCATTGTACAGACGTTCCCCTGAGAGTCTGGCTCCAGGATTCCGATGCTCCAGTGACAATTTACTGTATCCCTCAAACCCTCTTAATGACAATGGAACAAAGAAATTGCATCGCAGTTCAGTTCTACAGTCCCCAAGAGACTTCTCCACAAGTGAATAATGTGGCGACATGCACTGTACAGACGGTCTCCTGAGAGTCAGGCTCCAGGATTCCGATGCTCCAGTGACAATTTACTGTATCCCTCAAACGCTCCTAATGACAATGGAACAAAGAAATTGCATCGCAGTTCAATTCTACAGTCCCTAATATACTTCTCTCCAAGTGACAATTTTGGCGATGTGCATTGTACAGACTTTCCCCTGAGAGTCGGGCTCCAGTATTCCGATGCTCCAGTGACAATTTACTGTATCCGTCAAACCCTCGTAATGACAATGGAACAAAGAAATTGCATCGCAGTTCAATTCTACAGTCCCTAAAAGACTTCTCTCCAAGTGACTAATGTGGCGATGTGCATTGTACGCACGTTCCCCTGAGAGTCAGGTTCCAGTATTCCGATGCTTCACTGACAATTTACTGTATCCCTCAAACCCTTGTAATGACAATGGAACAAAGAAATTGCATCGCAGTTCAATTCTACTGTCCCTAAGAGACTTCCCTCCAAGTGACTAATGTGGCGACGTGCATTGTACAGACGTTCCCCTGAGAGTCAGGCTCCAGGATTCCGATGCTAAACTGATAATTTACTGTATCCCTCAAACCCTCGTAATGACAATCGAACAAAGAAATTGCATTGCAGTTCAATTCTACAGTCCCAGAGAGACTTCTCTCCAAGAGACTAATGTAGCGACGTGCATTGCACAGACGTTCCCCTGAGTGTAAGGCTATAGGATTTCGATGCTCCAGTGACAATTTACTGTGTCCCTCAAACCCTCGTAATGACAATGGAACAAAGAAATTGCATCGCAGTTCAATTCTACAGTCCCTAAGAGACTTCTCTCCAAGTGACTAATGTGGCGACGTGCATTGTACAGACATTCCCCTGAGAGTCAGGCTCCAGGATTCCGATGCTCCAGTGATAATTTACTGTATCCCTCAAACCCTCGTAATGACAATGGAAGAAAGAAATTGCATCGCAGTTCAACCCTACACTCCCTAAGAGAATTCTCTCCAAGTGACTAATGTGGCGACGTGTATTGCACAGATGTTCCCCTGAGATTCAGGCTTTAGGATTCCGATGCTCCAGTGACAATTTACTGTATCCCTCAAACCCTCGTAATGACAATGGAACAAAGAAATTGCATTGCAGTTCAGTTCTACAGTCCCCAAGAGACTTCTCCACAAGTGAATAATGTGGCGACATGCATTGTACAGACGGTCTCCTGAGAGTCAGGATCCGGGATTCCGATGCTCCAGTGACAAATTACTGTATCCCTCAAACCCTCGTAATGACAATGGAACAAAGAAATTGCATCGCAGTTCAATTCTACAGTCCCTAAAAGACTTCTCTCCAAGTGACTAATGTGGCGATGTGCATTTTACAGACGTTCCCCTGAGAGTCAGGTTCCAGGATTCCGATGCTTCACTGACAATTTACTGTATCCCTCAAACCCTTTTAATGACAATGGAACAAAGAAATTGCATCGCAGTTCAATTCTACAGTCCCTAAGAGACTTCCCTCCAAGTGACTAATGTGGCGACGTGCATTGTACAGACGTTCCCCTGAGAGTCAGGCTCCAGGATTCCGATGCAAAACTGATAATTTACTGTATCCCTCAAACCCTCGTAATGACAATCGAACAAAGAAATTGCATTGCAGTTCAATTCTACAGTCCCTGAGAGACTTCTCTCCAAGTGACTAATGTGGCGACGTGCATTTTACAGACGTTCCCCTGAGAGTCAGGCTCCAGGATTCCGATGCTCCAGTGATAACTTACTGTATCCCTCAAACCCTCGTAATGACAATGGAAGAAAGAAATTGCACCGCAGTTCAACCATACAGTCCCTAAGAGAATTCTCTCCAAGTGACTAAGGAGGCGACGTGCATTGTACAGACGTTCCCCTGAGGGTCAGGCTCCAGGATTCCGAAGCTCCAGTGACAGTTTACTGTATCCCTTAAACCCTCGTAATGACAATGGAACAAAGAAATTGCATAGCAGTTAAATTCTACAGTCCCTAAGAGACTTCTCTCCAAGTGACTAATGTTGCGACGTGCATTGTACAGAGGATCAGCTAAGAGTCAGGCTCCAGGATTCCGATGCTCCAGTGACGATTTACTGTATTTCTCAAATACTCGTAATGACAATGGAACGAAGAAATTGCATCGCAGTTAAATTCTACAGTCCCTAAGAGATGTCTCTCCAAGTGACTAATGTGGCGACGTGCATTGTACAGACGTTCCCCTGAGAGTCAGGCTCCAGGATTCCGATGCTCCAGTGACGATTTACTGTATCCCTCAAACCCAAGTTATAACAATGGAACAAAGAAATTGCATTGCAGTTCAATTCTACAGTCCCTAACCGATTTCTCTCCAAGTGACTAATGTGGCGACGTGCATTTGACAGACATTCCCCTGAGAGTCATTCTCCAGGATTCCGATGCTCCAGTGATAATTTACTGTATCCCTCAAACCCTCGTAATGACAATGGAAGAAAGATATTGCATCGCAGTTCAACCCTACAGTCCCTAAGAGAATTCTCTCCAAGTGACTAATGTGGCGACGTGTATTGCACAGATGTTCCCCTGAGATTCAGGCTTTAGGATTCCGATGCTCCAGTGACAATTTACTGTATCCCTCAAACCCTCGTAATGACAATGAACAAAGAAATTACATCGCAGTTCAATTCTACAGCCCCGAAGAGACTTCTCTCCAAGTGACTAATGTGGCGACGTGCATTGTACAGACGTTCCCCTGAGAGTCAGGCTCCAGGAATCCGAAGCTCCAGTGACAGTTTACTGTATCCCTTAAACCCTCGTAATGTCAATGGAACAAAGAAATTGCATCGAAGTTCAATTCTACAGTCCCTAAGAGACTTCTCTCCAAGTGACTAATGTTGCGACGTGCATTGTACAGACGATCAGCTAAGAGTCAGGCTCCAGGATTCCGATGCTCCAGTGACGATTTACTGTATCCCTCAAATCCTCGTAATGACAATGGAACGAAGAAATTGCATCGCAGTTAAATTCTACAGCCCCGAAGAGACTTCTCTCCAAGTGACTAATGTGGCGACGTGCATTGTACAGACGTTCCCCTGAGAGTCAGGCTCCAGGAATCCGAAGCTCCAGTGACAGTTTACTGTATCCCTCAAACCCTCGTAATGACAATGGAAGAAAGATATTGCATCGCAGTTCAACCCTACAGTCCCTAAGAGATTTCTCTCCAAGTGACTAATGTGGCGACGTGCATTGTACAGACGTTCCCCTGAGAGTCAGGCTCCAGGATTCCGATGATCCAGTGACAATTTACTGTATCCCTCAAACCCTCGTAATGACAATGGAACAAAGAAATTGCATTGCAGTTCAGTTCTACAGTCCCCAAGAGACTTCTCCACAAGTGAATAATGTGGCGACATGCATTGTACAGACGGTCTCCTGAGAGTCAGGATCCAGGATTCCGATGCTCCAGTGACAATTTACTGTATCCCTCAAACGCTCCTAATGACAATGGAACAAAGAAATTGCATCGCAGTTCAATTCTACAGTCTCTAAGATACTTCTCTCCAAGTGACTAATGTGGCGACGTGCATTGTACAGTCTTTCCCCTGAGAGTCAGGCTCCAGTATTCCGATGCTCCAGTGACAATTTACTGTATCCCTCAAACCCTCGTAATGACAATGGAACAAAGAAATTGCATCGCAGTTCAATTCTACAGTCCCTAAAAGACTTCTCTCCAAGTGACTAATGTGGCGATGTGCATTTTACAGACGTTCCCCTGAGAGTCAGGTTCCAGGATTCCGATGCTTCACTGACAATTTACTGTATCCCTCAAACCCTTTTAATGACAATGGAACAAAGAAATTGCATCGCAGTTCAATTCTACAGTCCCTAAGAGACTTCCCTCCAAGTGACTAATGTGGCGACGTGCATTGTACAGACGTTCCCCTGAGAGTCAGGCTCCAGGATTCCGATGCAAAACTGATAATTTACTGTATCCCTCAAACCCTCGTAATGACAATCGAACAAAGAAATTGCATTGCAGTTCAATTGTACAGTCCCTGAGAGACTTCTCTCCAAGTGACTAATGTGTCGACGTGCATTTTACAGACGTTCCCCTGAGAGTAAGGCAATAGGATTTCGATGCTCCAGTGACAATTTACTGTGTCCCTCAAACCCTCATAATGACAATGGAACAAAGAAATTGCATCGCAGTTCAATTCTACAGTCCGTAAGAGACTTCTCTCCAAGTGAATAATGTGGCGACGTGCATTGTACAGACATGCCCCTGAGAGTCAGTCTCCACGATTCCGATGCTCCAGTGAGTTTTTACTGTATCCCTCAAACCCTCGTAATAACAATGGAACAAAGAAATTGCATCGCAGTTCAATTCTACAGTCCCTAAGAGACTTCTCTCCAAATGACTAATGTGGCGACGTGCATTGTACAGACGTTCCCCTGAGAGTCAGGCTCCAGGATTCCGATGCTCCAGTGATAACTTACTGTATCCCTCAAACCCTCGTAATGACAATGGAAGAAAGAAATTGCATCGCAGTTCAACCATACAGTCCCTAAGAGAATTCTCTCCAAGTGACTAAGGAGGCGACGTGCATTGTACAGACGTTCCCCTGAGGGTCAGGCTCCAGGATTCCGAAGCTGCAGTGACAGTTTACTGTATCCCTTAAACCCTCGTAATGACAATGGAACAAAGAAATTGCATAGCAGTTAAATTCTACAGTCCCTAAGAGACTTCTCTCCAAGTGACTAATGTTGCGACGTGCATTGTACAGAGGATCAGCTAAGAGTCAGGCTCCAGGATTCCGATGCTCCAGTGACGATTTACTGTATTCCTCAAATCCTCGTATTGACAATGGAACCAAGAAATTGCATCGCAGTTAAATTCTACAGTCCCTAAGAGATGTCTCTCCAAGTGACTAATGTGGCGACGTGCATTGTACAGACGTTCCCCTGAGAGTCAGGCTCCAGGATTCCGATGCTCCAGTGACGATTTACTGTATCCCTCAAACCCAAGTCATAACAATGGAACAAAGAAATTGCATTGCAGTTCAATTCTACAGTCCCTAAGAGATTTCTCTCCAAGTGACTTATGTGGCGACGTGCATTGTACAGACGTTCGCCTGAGAGTCAGGCTCCAGGATTCCGATGCTCCAGTGACAATTTACTGTATCACTCAAACCCTCGTAATGACAATGGAACAAAGAAATTGCATCGCAGTTCAATTCTACAGTCCCTAAGAGACTTCTTTCCAAGTGACTAATGTGGCGACGTGCATTGTACGGACGTTCCCCTGAGAGTCAGGCTCCAGCATTCCGATGCTCCACTGACAATTTACTGTATCCCTCAAACACTCGTAAGGACAATGGAACAAAGAAATTGCATCGCAGTTCAATTCTAAAGTCCCAAAGAGACTTCTCCCCAAGTGCCTAATGTGGCGACGTGCATTGTACAGACGTTCGCCTGAGAGTCAGGCTCCAGGATTCCGATGCTCCAGTGACAATTTACTGTATCACTCAAACCCTCGTAATGACAATGGAACAAAGAAATTGCATCGAAGTTCAATCCTACAGTCCCTAAGAGACTTCTCTGCAAATCATTAACGTGGCGACGTGCATTCTACAGACGTTCCCCTGAGAGACAGTTTCCAGGATTCCGATGCACCAGTGACAATTTACTGTATCCCTCAAACCCTCGTAATGACAATGGAACAAAGAAATTGCATCGCAGTTCAACCGTACAGTCCCTATGAGACTTCTCTGCAAGTGCTTAATGTGGCGTCATGCATTGTAGAGACGTTCCCCTAAGATTCAGGCTCCAGGATTCCGATGCTCCAGGGACAATTTACTGTATCTCTCAAACCCTCGTAATGACAATAGAACATAGAAATTACATCCCAGTGCAATTCTACAGTCCCTAAGAGATTTCTCTCCAAGTGACTAATGTGGCGACGTGCATTGTACAGACGTTCCCCTGAGAGTCAGGCTCCAGGATTCCGAAGCTCCAGTGACAATTTACTGTATCCCTCCAACCCTCGTTATAAAAATGGAACAAAGAAATTGCATCGCAGTTCAATTCTACAGTCCCTAAGAGACTTCCCTCCAAGTGACTAATGTGGCGACGTGCAATGTATAGACGTTCCCCTGTGAGGCAGGCTCATGGATTCCGATGCTCCACTGATAATTTACTGTACCCTCAAACCCTCGTAATGACAATCGAACACAGATATTACATTGCAGTTCAATTGTACAGCCCCTGAGAGACTTCTCTCCAAGTGACTAATGGGGCGACGTGCATTGTACAGACGTTCCCCTGAGATTCAGGCTCCAGGATTTCGATGCTCCAGTGACAATTTACTGTGTCCCTCAAACCCTCGTAATGATGATGGAACAATGGAATTGCATCGCAGTTCAATTCTACAGTCCCTAAGAGACTTCTTTCCAAGTGACTAATGTGGCTACGTGCATTGTACAGACGTTCCCCAGAGGGTCAGGCTCCAGGATTCCGAAGGTCCAGTAACAATTTACTGTATCCCTCAAACCGTGGTAATGAGAATGAAACAAAAAAATTACATCGCAGTTCAATTCTACAGTCCCTAAAAGACTTCTCTCCAAGTGAC
Source organism: Schistocerca gregaria (assembly GCF_023897955.1). NCBI lineage: Eukaryota > Metazoa > Arthropoda > Insecta > Orthoptera > Acrididae > Schistocerca > Schistocerca gregaria. The sequence continues at coordinate 76,373,555 of NC_064926.1, forward strand.
TAGTGTTGCGATGTGCATTGTACAGACGTTCCCCTGAGAGTCAGGTTCCAGGATTCCGATGCTCCACTGACAATTTACTGTATCCCTCAAACCCTCGTAATGACAATGGAACAAAGAAATTGCATCGCAGATAAACTCTGCAGTCCCTAAGAGACTTCTCTCCAAGTGACTAATGTGTCGACGTGCATTGTACAGACGTTCCCCTGAGAGTCAGGTTCTAGGATTCTGATGTTCCAGTGACAATTTACTGTATCCCTCAAACCCTCGTAATGACAATGGAACAAAGAAATTGCATCGCAGTTCAATTCTACAGTCCCCAAGAGACTTCTCCCCAAATGAATAATGTGGCGACGTGCATTGTACAGACGTTCGCCTGAGAGTCAGGCTCCAGGATTCCGATGCTCCAGTGACAATTTACTGTATCCCTCAAACCATCCTAATGACAATGGAAAAAAGAAATTGCAACGAAGTTCAATTCTACAGTCCCTAAGAGACTTCTCTCCAAGTGACTAATGAGGCGACGTGCATTGTACAGACGTTCCCCTGAGAGTCAGGCTTCAGGATTCCGAAGCTCCAGTGTCAATTTACTGTATCCCTCAAAACCTCGTTATAACAATGCAACAAAGAAATTGCATCGCAGTTCAACCCTACAGTCATTATGAGACTTCTCTGCAAGTAACTAATGTGGCGACGAGCATTGTACAGACGTTCGAGTGAGGGTCAAGCTCCAGGGTTCCGAAGCTCCAGTGACAGTTTACTATATCCCTCAAATCCTCGTAATGACAATGGAACAAAGAAACGGCATCGCAGTTCAATTCTACAGTCCCTAAGATACTTCTCTCCAAGTGACTAATGTGGCGACGTGCATTGTACAGACTTTCCCCTGAGAGTCAGGCTCCAGTATTCCGATGCTCCAGTGACAATTTACTGAATCCCTCAAACCCTCTTAATGACAACGGAACAAAGAAATTGCATCGCATTTCAATTCTACAATCCCTAAGAGACTTCTCTCCAAGTGACTAATGTGGCGACGTGCATTATACAGACTTTCCCCTGAGAGTGAGGCTCCAGGATTCCGATGCTCCATTGACAATTTACTGTATCCCTCAAACAGTCGTAATGACGATGGAACAAAGAAATTGCATCGCAGTTCAATTCTACAGTCATTAAGAGACTTCTTTCCAAGTGACTAATGTGGCAACGTGCATTGTACGGACGTTCCCCTGAGAGTTGGGTTCCAGGATTCTGATGCTCCAGTGACAATTTACTGTATCCCTCAAACCCTCGTAATGACAATGGAACAAAGAAATTGCATCGCAGATCATGTCTACAGTCCCCAAGAGACTTCTCCCCAAGTGAATAATGTGGCGACGTGCATTGTACAGACGTTCGCCTGAGAGTCAGGCTCCAGGATTCCGATGCTCCAGTGACAATTTACTGTATCCCTCAAACCCTCGTAATGACAATGGAAAAAAGAAATTGCAACGAAGTTCAATTCTACAGTCCCTAAGAGACTTCTCTCCAAGTGACTAATGAGGCGACGTGCATTGTACAGACGTTCCCCTGAGAGTCAGGCTCCAGGATTCCGAAGCTCCAGTGACAATTTACTGTATCCCTCAAAACCTCGTTATAACAATGCAACAAAGAAATTGCATCGCAGTTCAACCCTACAGTCATTATGAGACTTCTCTGCAAGTGCCTAATGTGGCGTCATGCATTGTAGAGACGTTCCCCAGAGGGTCAGGCTCCAGGATTCCGAAGCTCCAGTGACAATTTACTGTATCCCTCAAACCGTGGTTATGAGAATGAAACAAAGAAATTACATCGCAGTTCAATTCTACAGTCCCTAAAAGACTTTTCTCCAACTGACTAATGCGGCGATGTGCATTGTACAGACGTTCCCCTGAGAGTCAGGCTCCAGGATTCCGATGCTCCAGTGACAATTTACTGTGTCCCTCAAACCCTCGTAATGACAATGGAACAAAGAAATTGCATCGCAGTTCAATTCTACAGTCCCTAAGAGACTTCTCTCCAAGTGACTAAGGAGGCGACGTGCAATGTACAGACGTTCCCCTGAGGGTCAGGTTCCAGGATTCCGAAGCTCCAGTGACAGTTTACTGTATCCCTCAAACCCTCGTTATAACAATGGAACAAAGAAATTGTATAGCAATTCAATTCTACAGTCCCTAAGAGACTTCTCTCCAAGTGACTAATGTTGCGACGTGCATTGTACAGACGATCAGCTGAGAGTCACGCTCCAGGATTCCGATGCTCCAGTAACGATTTACTGTATCCCTCAAACCCTAGTTATAACAATGGAACAAAGAAATTGCATTGCAGTTCAATTCTACAGTCCCTAAGAGATTTCTCTCCAAGTGACTAATGTGGCGTCGTGCATTTTACAGACATTCCCCTGAGAGTCAGGCTCCAGCATTCCGAAGCTCCAGTGACAATTTACTGTATCCCCCAAACCCTCGTAATGACAATGGAATAAAGAAATTGCATCGTAGTTAAGTTCTACCGTCCCCAAGAGACTTCTCCCCAAGTGAATAATGTGGCGACGTGCATTGAACAGACGGTCTCCTGAGAGTCAGGCTACAGGATTCCGATGCTCCAGTGACAATTTACTGTATCCCTCAAACCCTCGTAATGACAATGGAGCAAAGAAATTGCATCGCAGATCAATTCTACAGTCCCTAAGTGACTTCTTTCCAAGTGAATAATGTGGCGACGTGCATTTTACGAACGTTCCCCTGAGAGTCAGGCTCCAGTATTCCGATGCTCCAGTGACAATTTACTGTATCCGTCAAACCCTCGTAATGAGAATGGAACAAAGAAATAGCATCGCAGTTCAATTCTACAGTCCCTAAGAGACTTCTTTCCAAGTGACTAATGTGGCGACGTGCATTGTACGGACGTTCCCCTGAGAGTCAGGCTCCAGGATTCCGATGCTCCACTGACAATTTACTGTATCCCTCAAACCCTCGTAAGGACAATGGAACAAAGAAATTGCATCGCAGTTCAATTCTAAAGTCCCAAAGAGACTTCTCCCCAAGTGCCTAATGTGGCGACGTGCATTGTACAGACGTTCGCCTGAGAGTCAGGCTCCAGGATTCCGATGCTCCAGTGGGAATTTACTGTATCCCTCAAACCCTCGTAATGACAATGGAACAAAGAAATAGCATCGCAGTTCAATTCTACAGTCCCTAAGAGACTTCTCTCCAAGTGACTAATGTGGCGACCTGCATTGTACAGACGTTCCCCTGAGAGTCAGGCTCCAGGATTCCGATGATCCACTGACAATTTACTGTAACCCTCAACTACTCGTAATGACAATGGAACAAAGAAATTGCATAGCAGTTAAATTCTACAGTCCCTAAGAGACTTCTCTCCAAGTGACTAATCTTGCGACGTGCATTGAACAGACGATCAGCTAAGAGTCAGGCTCCAGGATTCCGATGCTCCAGTGACGATTTACTGTATCCCTCAAATCCTCGTAATGACAATGGAACAAATAAATTGCATCGCAGTTAAATTCTACAGTCCCTAAGAGATTTCTCTCCAAGTGACTAATGTGGCAACGTGCATTTTACAGACGTTCCCCTGAGAGTCAGGCTCCAGTATTCCGATGCTCCAGTGACAATGTATTGTATCCCTCAAATCCTCGTAATGACAATGGAACAAAAAAACGGCATCGCAGTTCAATTCTACAGTCCCTAAGATACTTCTCTCCAAGTGACTAATGTGGCGACGTGCATTGTACAGACTTTCCCCTGAGAGTCAGGCTGCAGTATTCCGATGCTCCAGTGACAATTTACTGTATCCCTCAAACCCTCGTAATGACAATGGAACAAAGAAATTGCATCGCAGTTCAATTCTACAGTCCCTAAAACACTTCTCTCCAACTGACTAATGCGGCGATGTGCATTGTACAGACGTTCCCCTGAGAGTCTGGCTCCAGGATTCCGATGCTCCAGTGACAATTTACTGTGTCCCTCAAACCCTCGTAATGACAATGGAACAAAGAAATTGCATCGCAGTTCAATTCTACAGTCCCTAAGAGACTTCTCTCCAAGTGACTAAGGAGGCGACGTGCATTGTACAGACGTTCCCCTGAAGGTCAGGTTCCAGGATTCCGAAGCTCCAGTGACAGTTTACTATATCCCTCAAACCCTCGTTATAACAATGGAACAAAGAAATTGTATAGCAATTCAATTCTACAGTCCCTAAGAGACTTCTCTCCAAGTGACTAATGTTGCGACGTGCATTGTACAGACGATCAGCTGAGAGTCAGGCTCCAGGTTTCCGATGCTCCAGTAACGATTTACTGTATCCCTCAAACCCTAGTTATAACAATGGAACAAAGAAATTGCATTGCAGTTCAATTCTACAGTCCCTAAGAGATTTCTCTCCAAGTGACTAATGTGGCGACGTGCATTTTACAGACATTCCCCTGAGAGTCAGGCTCCAGCATTCCGAAGCTCCAGTGACAATTTACTGTATCCCCCAAACCCTCGTAATGACAATGGAATAAAGAAATTGCATCGTAGTTAAGTTCTACCGTCCCCAAGAGACTTCTCCCCAAGTGAATAATGTGGCGACGTGCATTGAACAGACGGTCTCCTGAGAGTCAGGCTACAGGATTCCGATGCTCCAGTGACAATTTACTGTATCCGTCAAACCCTCGTAATGACAATGGAACAAAGATATAGCATCGCAGTTCAATTCTACAGTCCCTAAGAGACTTCTTTCCAAGTGACTAATGTGGCGACGTGCATTGTACGGACGTTCCCCTGAGAGTCAGGCTCCAGGATTCCGATGCTCCACTGACAATTTACTGTATCCCTCAAACCCTCGTAAGGACAAAGGAACAAAGAAATTGCATCGCAGTTCAATTCTAAAGTCCCAAAGAGACTTCTCCCCAAGTGCCTAATGTGGCGACGTGCATTGTACAGACGTTCGCCTGAGAGTCAGGCTCCAGGATTCCGATGCTCCAGTGAGAATTTACTGTATCCCTCAAACCCTCGTAATGACAATGGAACAAAGAAATAGCATCGCAGTTCAATTCTACAGTCCCTAAGAGACTTCTCTCCAAGTGACTAATGTGGCGACCTGCATTGTACAGACGTTCCCCTGAGAGTCAGGCTCCAGGATTCCGATGATCCACTGACAATTTACTGTATCCCTCAGATCCTCGTAATGACAATTGAACAAAGAAATGGCATCGCAGTTCAATTCTACAGTCACCAAGAGACTTCTCTCCAAGTGACTAATGTGGCGACATGCATTGAACAGACGTAGCCCTGAGAGTCAGGCTCTAGGATTCCGATGCTCCACTGAAAATTTACTGTATCCCTCAAACCCTCATAATGACAATGGAACAAAAAAATTGCATCGCAGTTCAATTCTACAGTCAGTAAGAGACTTCACTCCAAGTGACTAATGTGGCGACATGCATTGTACAGACGTTTACCTGAGAGTCAGACTCCAGGATTCCGATGCCCCAGTGACAATTTACTGTATCCCTCAAACCCTCATAATGACAATGGAACAAAAAAATTGCATTGCAGTTCAATTCTACAGTCCCTAAGAGACTTTTCTCCAAGTGACTAATGTGGCGACATGCATTGAACAGACGTACCCCTGAGAGACAGGCTCCAGGATTCCGATGTTCCAGTGACGATTTACTGTATCCCTCAAACCCTAGTTATAACAATGGAACAAAGAAATTGCATTGCAGTTCAATTCTACAGTCCCTAAGAGATTTCTCTCCAAGTGACTAATGTGGCGACGTGCATTTTACAGACGTTCCCCTGAGAGTCAGGCTCCAGGATTTCGAAGCTCCAGCGACAATTTACTGTATCCTCCAAACCCTCATAATGACAATGGAACAAAGAAATTGCATCGTAGTTCAGTTCTACAGTCCCCAAGAGACTTCTCCCCAAGTGAATAATGTGGCGACGTGCATTGTACAGACGGTCTCCTGAGAGTCATGCTACAGGATTCCGATGCTCCAGTGACAATTACTGTATCCCTCAAACCCTCGTAATGACAATGGAACAAAGAAATTGGATCGCAGATCAATTCTACAGTCCCTAAGAGACTTCTTTCCAAGTGAATAATGTGGCGACCTGCATTGTACGGACGTTCCCCTGAGAGTCTGGCTCTAGGATTCCGATGCTCCACTGACAATTTACTGTATCCCTCAAACCCTCTTATTGACAATGGAACAAAGAAATTGCATCGCAGTTCATTTCTACAGTCCCCAAGAGACTTCTCTCCAAGTGACTAATGTGGCGACATGCATTGTACAGACGTTCACCTGAGGGTCAGGCTCCAGGATTCCGATGTCCCAGTGACAATTTACTGTATCCCTCAAACCCTCATAATGACAATGGAACAAATAAATTGCATCGCAGTTCAATTCTACAGTCCCTAAGAGACTCCTCTCCAAGTGACTAATGTGGCGAAGTGCATTGTACAGACGTTCCCCTGAGAGTCAGGCTCCAGGATGCCGATGCTCCAGTGACAATTTACTGTATCCCTCAAACCCTCATAATGACAATGCAACAAAGAAATTGCATCGAAGATCAATTCTACAGTCCCTAAGAGACTTCTCTCCAAGTGACTAATGAGGCGATGCCCATTGTACAGACGTTCCCCTGAGAGTCAGGCTCCAGGAATCCGAAGCTCCAGTGACAATTTACTGTATCCCTCAAACCCTAGTTATAACAATGGAACAAAAAAATTGCATTGCAGTTCAATTCCACAGTCCCTAAGAGATTTCTCTCCAAGTGACTAATGTGGCGACGTGCATTTTACAGACGTTCCCCTGAGATTCAGGCTCCAGGATTCCGATGCTACACTGACAATTTACTGTATCCCTCAAACCCTCGTAATGACAATGGAATAAAGAAATTGCGTCGCAGATCAATTCTACAGTCCCTAAGAGACTTCTTTCCAAGTGAATAATGTGGCGACGTGTATTGTACGGACGTTCCCCTGAGAGTCAGGCACCAGTACTCCGATGCTCCAGTGACAATTTACTGTATCCCTCATAGCCTCGTAAAGACAATGGAACAAAGAAATTGCATCGCAGTTCAATTCTAAAGTCCCAGAGAGACTTCTCCCCTAGTGACTAATGTGGCGACGTGCATTGTACAGACGTTCGCCTGAGAGTCAGGCTCCAGGATTCCGATGCTCCAGTGACAATTTACTGTATCCCTCAAACCCTCGTAATGACAATGGAACAAAGAAATTGCATCGAAGTTCAATTCTACAGTCCCTAAGAGACTTCTCTCCAAGTGACTAATGAGGCGACGTGCATTGTACAGACGTTCCCCTGAGAGTCAGGCTACAGGATTCCGAAGCTCCACTGACAATTTACTGTATCCCTCAAACCCTCGTTATAACAATGCAACAAAGAAATTGCATCGAAGATCAATTCTACAGTCCCTAAGAGACTTCTCTCCAAGTGACTAACGAGGCGATGCCCATTGTACAGACGTTCCCCTGAGAGTCAGGCTCCAGGATTCCGATGATCCACTGACAATTTACTGTATCCCTCAGATCCTCGTAAAGACAATGGAACAAAGAAATTGCATCACAGTTCAATTCTACAGTCCCCAAGAGACTTCTCTCCAAGTGACTAATGTGGCGACATGCATTGAACAGACGTAGCCCTGAGAGTCAGGCTCTAGGATTCCGATGCTCCACTGAAAATTTACTGTATCCCTCAAACCCTCATAATGACAATGGAACAAAAAAGTTGCATCGCAGTTCAATTCTACAGTCAGTAAGAGACTTCACTCCAAGTGACTAATGTGGCGACATGCATTGTACAGACGTTTACCTGAGAGTCAGGCTCCAGGATTCCGATGCCCCAGTGACAATTTACTGTATCCCTCGAACCCTCATAATGACAATGGAACAAAAAAATTGCATTGCAGTTCAATTCTACAGTCCCTAAGAGACTTTTCTCCAAGTGACTAATGTGGCAACATGCATTGAACAGACGTACCCCTGAGAGTCAGGCTCTAGGATTCCGATGCTCCACTGACAATTTACTGTATCCCTCAACCCCTCGTAATGACAATGGAACAAAGAAATTGCATCGCAGTTCAATTCTACAGTCCCCAAGAGACTTCTCTCCAAGTGACTAATGTGGCGACATGCATTGTACAGACGTTCACCTGAGAGTCAGGCTCCAGGATTCCGATGCTCCAGTGACAATTTACTGTATCTCTCAAACCCTCATAATGACAATGGAACAAAGAAATTGCATCGAAGATCAATTCTACAGTCCCTGAGAGACTTCTCTCCAAGTGACTAATGAGGCGATGCGCATTGTACAGACGTTACCCTGAGAGTCAGGCTCCAGGATTCCGAAGCTCCAGTGACAATTTGCAGTATCCCTCAAACCCTAGTTATAACAATGGAACAAAGAAATTGCATTGCAGTTCAATTCTACAGTCCCTAAGAGACTTCTCTCCAAGTGACTAATGTTGCGACGTGCATTGTACAGACGATCAGCTGAGAGACAGGCTCCAGGATTCCAATGCTCCAGTGACGATTTACTGTATCCCTCAAACCCTAGTTATAACAATGGAACAAAAAAAATGCATTGCAGTTCAATTCTACAGTCCCTAAGAGATTTCTCTCCAAGTGACTAATGTGGCGACGTGCATTTTACAGACGTTCCCCTGAGAGTCAGGCTCCAGGATTTCGAAGCTCCAGTGACAATTTACTGTATCCCTCAAACCCTCGTAATGACAATGGAACAAAGAAATTGCATCGTAGTTCAGTTCTACAGTCCCCAAGAGACTTCTCCCCAAGTGAATAATGTGGCGACGTGCATTGTACAGACGGTCTCCTGAGAGTCAGGCTACAGGAATCCGATGCTCCAGTGACAATTTACTGTATCCCTCAAACCCTCGTAATGACAATGGAACAAAGAAATTGCATCGCAGATCAATTCTACAGTCCCTAAGAGACTTCTTTCCAAGTGAATAATGTGGCGACGTGCATTGTACGGACGTTCCCCTGAGAGTCAGGCTCCAGTATTCCGATGCTCCAGTGACAATTTACTGTTTCCCTCAAACCCTCATAATGACAATGGTACAAAGAAATTTCATCGCAGTTCAATTCAACAGTCCCTAAGAGACTTCTTTCCAAGTGACTAATGTGGCGACGTGCATTGTACGGACGTTCCCCTGAGAGTCAGGCTCCAGGATTCCGATGCTCCACTGACTATTTACTGTAACCCTCAAATCCTCGTAATGACAATGAAACAAAGAAATTGCATCGCAGTTCAATTCTACAGTCCCCAAGAGACTTCTCTCCAAGTGACTAATGTGGCGACATGCATTGAACAGACGTACCCCTGTAAGGCAGGCTCTAGGATTCCGATGCTCCACTGACAATTTACTGTATCCCTCAAACCCTCTTATTGACAATGGAACAAAGAAATTGCATCGCAGTTCATTTCTACAGTCCCCAAGAGACTTCTCTCCAAGTGACTAATGTGGCGACATGCATTGTACAGACGTTCACCTGAGGGTCAGGCTCCAGGATTCCGATGCCCCTGTGACAATTTACTGTATCCCTCAAACCCTCATAATGACAATGGAACAAATAAATTGCATCGCAGTTCAATTCTACAGTCCCTAAGAGACTCCTCTCCAAGTGACTAATGTGGCGACGTGCATTGTACAGACGTTCCCCTGAGAGTCTGGCTCCCGGATTCCGATGCTCCAGTGACAATTTACTGTATCCCTCAAACCCTCATAATGACAATGGAACAAAGAAATTGCATCGAAGATCAATTCTACAGTCCCTAAGCGACTTCTCTCCAAGTGACTAATGAGGCGATGCCCATTGTACAGACGATCCCCTGAGAGTCAGGCTCCAGGAATCCGAAGCTCCAGTGACAATTTACTGTATCCCTCAAACCCTAGTTATAACAATGGAACAAAAAAATTGCATTGCAGTTCAATTCTACAGTCCCTAAGAGATTTCTCTCCAAGTGACTAATGTGGCGACGTGCATTTTAATGACGTTCCCCTGAGATTCAGGCTCCAGGATTCCGATGCTACACTGACAATTTACTGTATCCCTCAAAACCTCGTTATAAATTTGCAACAAAGAAATTGCATCGCAGTTCAACCCTACAGTCATTATGAGACTTCTCTGCAAGTGCCTAATGTGGCGTCATGCATTGTAGAGACGTTCCCCAGAGGGTCAGGCTCCAGGATTCCGAAGCTCCAGTAACAATTTACTGTATCCCTCAAACCGTGGTTATGAGAATGAAACAAAGAAATTACATCGCAGTTCAATTCTACAGTCCCTAAAAGACTTCTCTCCAAGTGACTAATGCGGCGATGTGCATTGTACAGACGTTCCCCTGAGAGTCTGGCTCCAGGATTCCGATGCTCCAGTGACAATTTACTGTGTCCCTCAAACCCTCGTAATGACAATGGAACAAAGAAATTGCATCGCAGTTCAATTCTACATTCCCTAAGAGACTTCTCTCCAAGTGACTAAGGAGGCGACGTGCATTGTACAGACGTTCCCCTGAGGGTCAGGCTCCAGGATTCCGAAGCTCCAGTGACAGTTTACTGTATCCCTCAAACCCTCGTTATAACAATGGAACAAAGAAATTGTATAGCAATTCAATTCTACAGTCCCTAAGAGACTTCTCTCCAAGTGACTAATGTTGCCACGTGCATTGTACAGACGATCAGCTGAGAGTCAGGCTCCAGGATTCCGATGCTCCAGTCACGATTTACTGTATCCCTCAAACCCTAGTTATAACAATGGAACAAAGAAATTGCATTGCAGTTCAATTCTACAGTCCCTAAAAGACTTCTCTCCAAGTGACTAATGCGCCGATTTGCATTGTACAGACGTTCCCCTGAGAGTCTGGCTCCAGGATTCCGATGCTCCAGTGACAATTTACTGTATCCCTCAAACCCTCATAATGACAATGGAACAAAGAAATTGCATCGAAGATCAATTCTACAGTCCCTAAGAGACTTCTCTCTAAGTGACTAATGAGGCGATGCCCATTGTACAGACGATCCCCTGAGAGTCAGGCTCCAGGAATCCGAAGCTCCAGTGACAATTTACTGTATCCCTCAAACCCTAGTTATAACAATGGAACAAAAAAATTGCATTGCAGTTCAATTCTACAGTCCCTAAGAGATTTCTCTCCAAGTGACTAATGTGGCGACGTGCATTTTAATGACGTTCCCCTGAGATTCAGGCTCCAGGATTCCGATGCTACACTGACAATTTACTGTATCCCTCAAAACCTCGTTATAAATTTGCAACAAAGAAATTGCATCGCAGTTCAACCCTACAGTCATTATGAGACTTCTCTGCAAGTGCCTAATATGGCGTCATGCATTGTAGAGACGTTCCCCAGAGGGTCAGGCTCCAGGATTCCGAAGCTCCAGTAACAATTTACTGTATCCCTCAAACCGTGGTTATGAGAATGAAACAAAGAAATTACATCGCAGTTCAATTCTACAGTCCCTAAAAGACTTCTCTCCAAGTGACTAATGCGGCGATGTGCATTGTACAGACGTTCCCCTGAGAGTCTGGCTCCCGGATTCCGATGCTCCAGTGACAATTTACTGTGTCCCTCAAACCCTCGTAATGACAATGGAACAAAGAAATTGCATCGCAGTTCAATTCTACATTCCCTAAGAGACTTCTCTCCAAGTGACTAAGGAGGCGACGTGCATTGTACAGACGTTCCCCTGAGGGTCAGGCTCTAGGATTCCGAAGCTCCAGTGACAGTTTACTGTATCCCTCAAACCCTTGTTATAACAATGGAACAAAGAAATTGTATAGCAATTCAATTCTACAGTCCCTAAGAGACTTCTCTCCAAGTGACTAATGTTGCCACGTGCATTGTACAGACGATCAGCTGAGAGTCAGGCTCCAGGATTCCGATGCTCCAGTGACGATTTACTGTATCCCTCAAACCCTAGTTATAACAATGGAACAAAGAAATTGCATTGCAGTTCAATTCTACTGTCCCTAAAAGACTTCTCTCCAAGTGACTAATGCGCCGATGTGCATTGTACAGACGTTCCCCTGAGAGTCTGGCTCCAGGATTCCGATGCTCCAGTGACAATTTACTGTATCCCTCAAACCCTCATAATGACAATGGAAGAAAGAAATTGCATCGAAGATCAATTCTACAGTCCCTAAGAGACTTCTCTCCAAGTGACTAATGAGGCGATGCCCATTGTACAGACGATCCCCTGAGAGTCAGGCTCCAGGAATCCGAAGCTCCAGTGACAATTTACTGTATCCCTCAAACCCTAGTTATAACAATGGAACAAAAAAATTGCATTGCAGTTCAATTCTACAGTCCCTAAGAGATTTCTCTCCAAGTGACTAATGTGGCGACGTGCATTTTAATGACGTTCCCTGAGATTCAGGCTCCAGGATTCCGATGCTACACTGACAATTTACTGTATCCCTCAAACCCTCGTAATGACAATGGAACAAAGAAATTGTATCACAGATCAATTCTACAGTCCCTAAGAGACTTCTTTCCAAGTGACTAATGTGGCGACGTGCATTGTACAGACGTTCGCCTGAGAGTCAGGCTCCAGGATTCCGATGCTCCAGTGACAATTTACTGTATCCCTCAAACCCTCGTAATGACAATGGAACAAAGAAATTGCATCGAAGTTCAATTCTACAGTCCCTAAGAGACTTCTCTCCAAGTGACTAATGAGGCGACGTGCATTGTACAGACGTTCCCCTGAGAGTCAGGCTACAGGATTCCGAAGCTCCACTGACAATTTACTGTATCCCTCAAACCCTCGTTATAACAATGCAACAAAGAAATTGCATCGAAGATCAATTCTACAGTCCCTAAGAGACTTCTCTCCAAGTGACTAATGAGGCGATGCCCATTGTACAGACGTTCCCCTGAGAGTCAGGCTCCAGGATTCCGATGATCCACTGACAATTTACTGTATCCCTCAAATCCTCGTAATGACAATGGAACAAAGAAATTGCATCGCAGTTCAATTCTACAGTCCCCAATAGACTTCTCTCCAAGTGACTAATGTAGCGACATGCATTGAACAGACGTACCCCTGAGAGTCAGGCTCTAGGATTCCGATGCTCCACTGAAAATTTACTGTATCCCTCAAACCCTCATAATGACAATGGAACAAAAAAATTGCATCGCAGTTCAATTCTACAGTCAGTAAGAGACTTCACTCCAAGTGACTAATGTGGCGACATGCATTGTACAGACGTTTACCTGAGAGTCAGGCTCCAGGATTCCGATGCCCCAGTGACAATTTACTGTATCCGTCAAACCCTCATAATGACAATGGAACAAAAAAATTGCATTGCAGTTCAATTCTACAGTCCCTAAGAGACTTCTCTCCAAGTGACTAATGTGGCGACATGCATTGAACAGACGTACCCCTGAGAGTCAGGCTCTAGGATTCCGATGCTCCACTGACAATTTACTGTATCCCTCAACCCCTCGTAATGACAATGGAACAAAGAAATTGCATCGCAGTTCAATTCTACAGTCCCCAAGAGACTTCTCTCCAAGTGACTAATGTCTCGACATGCATTGTATAGACGTTCACCTGAGAGTCAGGCTCCAGGATTCCGATGCTCCAGTGACAATTTACTGTATCCCTCAAACCCTCATAATGACAATGGAACAAAGAAATTGCATCGAAGATCAATTCTACAGTCCCTGAGAGACTTCTCTCCAAGTGACTAATGAGGCGATGCGCATTGTACAGACGTTCCCCTGAGAGTCAGGCTCCAGGATTCCGAAGCTCCAGTGACAAATTACAGTATCCCTCAAACCCTAGTTATAACAATGGAACAAAGAAATTGCATTGCAGTTCAATTCTACAGTCCCTAAGAGACTTCTCTCCAAGTGACTAATGTTGCGACGTGCATTGTACAGACGATCAGCTGAGAGACAGGCTCCAGGATTCCGATGCTCCAGTGACGATTTACTGTATCCCTCAAACCCTAGTTATAACAATGGAACAAAGAAATTGCATTGCAGTTCAATTCTACAGTCCCTAAGAGATTTCTCTCCAAGTGACTAATGTGGCGACGTGCATTTTACAGACGTTCCCCTGAGAGTCAGTCTCCAGGATTTCGAAGCTCCAGTGACAATTTACTGTATCCTCCAAACCCTCGTAATGACAATGGAACAAAGAAATTGCATGGTAGTTCAGTTCTACAGTCCCCAAGAGACTTCTCCCCAAGTGAATAATGTGGCGACGTGCATTGTACAGACGGTCTCCTGAGAGTCAGGCTACAGGATTCCGATGCTCCAGTGACAATTTACTGTATCCCTCAAACCCTCGTAATGACAATGGAACAAAGAAATTGCATCGCAGATCAATTCTACAGTCCCCAAGAGACTTCTCTCCAAGTGACTAATGTGGCGACATGCATTGAACAGACGTACCCCTGAGAGTCAGGCTCTAGGATTCCGATGCTCCACTGACAATTTACTGTATCCCTCAAACCCTCTTATTGACAATGGAACAAAGAAATTGCATCGCAGTTCATTTCTACAGTCCCCAAGAGAATTCTCTCCAAGTGACTAATGTGGCGACATGCATTGTACAGACGTTCACCTGAGGGTCAGGCTCCAGGATTCCGATGCCCCAGTGACAATTTACTGTATCCCTCAAACCCTCGTAATGACAATGGAACAAAGAAATTGCATCGCAGATCAATTCTACAGTCCCCAAGAGACTTCTCTCCAAGTGACTAATGTGGCGACATGCATTGAACAGACGTACCCCTGAGAGTCAGGCTCTAGGATTCCGATGCTCCAGTGACAATTTACTGTATCCCTCAAACCCTCGTAATGACAATGGAACAAAGAAATTGCATCGCAGATCAATTCTACAGTCCCCAAGAGACTTCTCTCCAAGTGACTAATGTGGCGACATGCATTGAACAGACGTACCCCTGAGAGTCAGGCTCTAGGATTCCGATGCCCCAGTGACAATTTACTGTATCCCTCAAACCCTCATAATGACAATGGAACAAATAAATTGCATCGCAGTTCAATTCTACAGTCCCTAAGAGACTCCTCTCCAAGTGACTAATGTGGCGACGTGCATTGTACAGACGTTCCCCTGAGAGTCAGGCTCCAGGATGCCGACGCTCCAGTGACAATTTACTGTATCCCTCAAACCCTCGTAATGACAATGGAACAAAGAAATTGCATCGCAGATCAATTCTACAGTCCCCAAGAGACTTCTCTCCAAGTGACTAATGTGGCGACATGCATTGAACAGACGTTCCCCTGAGAGTCAGGCTCCAGGAATCCGAAGCTCCAGTGACAATTTACTGTATCCCTCAAACCCTAGTTATAACAATGGAACAAAAAAATTGCATTGCAGTTCAATTATACAGACCCTAAGAGATTTCTCTCCAAGTGACTAATGTGGCGACGTGCATTTTACAGACGTTCCCCTGAGATTCAGGCTCCAGGATTCCGATGCTACACTGGCAATTTACTGTATCCCTCAAAACCTCGTTATAAATTTGCAACAAAGAAATTGCATCGCAGTTCAACCCTACAGTCATTATGAGACTTCTCTGCAAGTGCCTAATGTGGCGTCATGCATTGTAGAGACGTTCCCCAGAGGGTCAGGCTCCGGGATTCCGAAGCTCCAGTGACAATTTACTGTATCCCTCAAACCGTGGTTATGAGAATGAAACAAAGAAATTACATCGCAGTTCAATTCTATAGTCCCTAAAAGACTTCTCTCCAAGTGACTAATGCGGCGATGTGCATTGTACAGACGTTCCCCTGAGAGTCTGGCTCCAGGATTCCGATGCTCCAGTGACAATTTACTGTGTCCCTCAAACCCTCGTAATGACAATGGAACAAAGAAATTGCATCGCAGTTCAATTCTACAGTCCCTAAGAGACTTCTCTCCAAGTGACTAAGGAGGCGACGTGCATTGTACAGACGTTCCCCTGAGGGTCAGGCTCCAGGATTCCGAAGCTCCAGTGACAGTTTACTGTATCCCTCAAACCCTCGTTATAACAATGGAACAAAGAAATTGTATAGCAATTCAATTCTACAGTCCCTAAGAGACTTCTCTCCAAGTGACTAATGTTGCCACGTGCATTGTACAGACGATCAGCTGAGAGTCAGGCTCCAGGATTCCGATGTTCCAGTGACGATTTACTGTATCCCTCAAACCCTAGTTATAACAATGCAACAAAGAAATTGCATCGAAGATCAATTCTACAGTCCCTAAGAGACTTCTCTCCAAGTGACTAATGAGGCGATGCCCATTGTACAGACGTTCCCCTGAGAGTCAGGCTCCAGGATTCCGATGATCCACTGACAATTTACTGTATCCCTCAAATCCTCGTAATGACAATGGAACAAAGAAATTGCATCGCAGTTCAATTCTACAGTCCCCAATAGACTTCTCTCCAAGTGACTAATGTAGCGACATGCATTGAACAGACGTACCCCTGAGAGTCAGGCTCTAGGATTCCGATGCTCCACTGAAAATTTACTGTATCCCTCAAACCCTCATAATGACAATGGAACAAAAAAATTGCATCGCAGTTCAATTCTACAGTCAGTAAGAGACTTCACTCCAAGTGACTAATGTGGCGACATGCATTGTACAGACGTTTACCTGAGAGTCAGGCTCCAGGATTCCGATGCCCCAGTGACAATTTACTGTATCCGTCAAACCCTCATAATGACAATGGAACAAAAAAATTGCATTGCAGTTCAATTCTACAGTCCCTAAGAGACTTCTCTCCAAGTGACTAATGTGGCGACATGCATTGAACAGACGTACCCCTGAGAGTCAGGCTCTAGGATTCCGATGCTCCACTGACAATTTACTGTATCCCTCAACCCCTCGTAATGACAATGGAACAAAGAAATTGCATCGCAGTTCAATTCTACAGTCCCCAAGAGACTTCTCTCCAAGTGACTAATGTGGCGACATGCATTGTATAGACGTTCACCTGAGAGTCAGGCTCCAGGATTCCGATGCTCCAGTGACAATTTACTGTATCCCTCAAACCCTCATAATGACAATGGAACAAAGAAATTGCATCGAAGATCAATTCTACAGTCCCTGAGAGACTTCTCTCCAAGTGACTAATGAGGCGATGCGCATTGTACAGACGTTCCCCTGAGAGTCAGGCTCCAGGATTCCGAAGCTCCAGTGACAAATTACAGTATCCCTCAAACCCTAGTTATAACAATGGAACAAAGAAATTGCATTGCAGTTCAATTCTACAGTCCCTAAGAGACTTCTCTCCAAGTGACTAATGTTGCGACGTGCATTGTACAGACGATCAGCTGAGAGACAGGCTCCAGGATTCCGATGCTCCAGTGACGATTTACTGTATCCCTCAAACTCTAGTTATAACAATGGAACAAAGAAATTGCATTGCAGTTCAATTCTACAGTCCCTAAGAGATTTCTCTCCAAGTGACTAATGTGGCGACGTGCATTTTACAGACGTTCCCCTGAGAGTCAGTCTCCAGGATTTCGAAGCTCCAGTGACAATTTACTGTATCCTCCAAACCCTCGTAATGACAATGGAACAAAGAAATTGCATGGTAGTTCAGTTCTACAGTCCCCAAGAGACTTCTCCCCAAGTGAATAATGTGGCGACGTGCATTGTACAGACGGTCTCCTGAGAGTCAGGCTACAGGATTCCGATGCTCCAGTGACAATTTACTGTATCCCTCAAACCCTCGTAATGACAATGGAACAAAGAAATTGCATCGCAGATCAATTCTACAGTCCCCAAGAGACTTCTCTCCAAGTGACTAATGTGGCGACATGCATTGAACAGACGTACCCCTGAGAGTCAGGCTCTAGGATTCCGATGCTCCACTGACAATTTACTGTATCCCTCAAACCCTCTTATTGACAATGGAACAAAGAAATTGCATCGCAGTTCATTTCTACAGTCCCCAAGAGAATTCTCTCCAAGTGACTAATGTGGCGACATGCATTGTACAGACGTTCACCTGAGGGTCAGGCTCCAGGATTCCGATGCCCCAGTGACAATTTACTGTATCCCTCAAACCCTCATAATGACAATGGAACAAATAAATTGCATCGCAGTTCAATTCTACAGTCCCTAAGAGACTCCTCTCCAAGTGACTAATGTGGCGACGTGCATTGTACAGACGTTCCCCTGAGAGTCAGGCTCCAGGATGCCGACGCTCCAGTGACAATTTACTGTATCCCTCAAACCCTCATAATGACAATGGAACAAAGAAATTGCATCGAAGATCAATTCTACAGTCCCTAAGAGACTTCTCTCCAAGTGACTAATGAGGCGATGCCCATTGTACAGACGTTCCCCTGAGAGTCAGGCTCCAGGAATCCGAAGCTCCAGTGACAATTTACTGTATCCCTCAAACCCTAGTTATAACAATGGAACAAAAAAATTGCATTGCAGTTCAATTATACAGACCCTAAGAGATTTCTCTCCAAGTGACTAATGTGGCGACGTGCATTTTACAGACGTTCCCCTGAGATTCAGGCTCCAGGATTCCGATGCTACACTGGCAATTTACTGTATCCCTCAAAACCTCGTTATAAATTTGCAACAAAGAAATTGCATCGCAGTTCAACCCTACAGTCATTATGAGACTTCTCTGCAAGTGCCTAATGTGGCGTCATGCATTGTAGAGACGTTCCCCAGAGGGTCAGGCTCCGGGATTCCGAAGCTCCAGTGACAATTTACTGTATCCCTCAAACCGTGGTTATGAGAATGAAACAAAGAAATTACATCGCAGTTCAATTCTATAGTCCCTAAAAGACTTCTCTCCAAGTGACTAATGCGGCGATGTGCATTGTACAGACGTTCCCCTGAGAGTCTGGCTCCAGGATTCCGATGCTCCAGTGACAATATACTGTGTCCCTCAAACCCTCGTAATGACAATGGAACAAAGAAATTGCATCGCAGTTCAATTCTACAGTCCCTAAGAGACTTCTCTCCAAGTGACTAAGGAGGCGACGTGCATTGTACAGACGTTCCCCTGAGGGTCAGGCTCCAGGATTCCGAAGCTCCAGTGACAGTTTACTGTATCCCTCAAACCCTCGTTATAACAATGGAACAAAGAAATTGTATAGCAATTCAATTCTACAGTCCCTAAGAGACTTCTCTCCAAGTGACTAATGTTGCCACGTGCATTGTACAGACGATCAGCTGAGAGTCAGGCTCCAGGATTCCGATGTTCCAGTGACGATTTACTGTATCCCTCAAACCCTAGTTATAACAATGGAACAAAGAAATTGCATTGCAGTTCAATTCTACAGTCCCTAAGAGATTTCTCTCCAAGTGACTAATGTGGCGACGTGCATTTTACAGACATTCCCCTGAGAGTCAGGCTCCAGCATTCCGAAGCTCCAGTGACAATTTACTGTATCCCCCAAACCCTCGTAATGACAATGGAACAAAGAAATTGCATCGTAGTTAAGTTCTACCGTCCCCAAGAGACTTCTCCACAAGTGAATAATGTGGCGACGTGCATTGAACAGACGGTCTCCTGAGAGTCAGGCTACAGGATTCCGATGCTCCAGTGACAATTTACTGTATCCCTCAAACCCTCGTAATGACAATCGATCAAAGAAATTACATCGCAGATCAATTCTACAGTCCCTAAGTGACTTCTTTCCAAGTGAATAATTTGGCGACGTGCATTGTACGAACGTTCCCCTGAGAGTCAGGCTCCAGTATTCCGATGCTCCAGTGACAATTTACTGTATCCCTCAAACCCTCGTAATGACAATGGAACAAAGAGATAGCATCGCACTTCAATTCTACAGTCCCTAAGAGACTTCTTTCCAAGTGACTAATGTGGCGACGTGCATTGTACGGACGTTCCCCTGAGAGTCAGGCTCCAGGATTGCGATGCTCCACTGACAATTTACTGTATCCCTCAAACCCTCGTAAGGACAATGGAACAAAGAATTTGCATCGCAGTTCAATTCTAAAGTCCCAAAGAGACTTCTCCCCAAGTGCCTAATGTGGCGACGTGCACTGTACAGACGTTCGCCTGAGAGTCAGGCTCCAGGATTCCGATGCTCCAGTGAGAATTTACTGTATCCCTCAAACCCTCGTAATGACAATGGAACAAAGAAATTGCATCGCAGATCAATTCTACAGTCCCTAAGTGACTTCTTTCCAAGTGACTAATGTGGCGACATGCATTGAACAGACGTACCCCTGAGAGTCAGGCTCTAGGATTCCGATGCTCCACTGAAAATTTACTGTATCCCTCAAACCCTCATAATGACAATGGAACAAAAAAATTGCATCGCAGTTCAATTCTACAGTCAGTAAGAGACTTCACTCCAAGTGACTAATGTGGCGACATGCATTGTACAGACGTTTACCTGAGAGTCAGGCTCCAGGATTCCGATGCCCCAGTGACAATTTACTGTATCCCTCAAACCCTCATAATGACAATGGAACAAAAAAATTGCATTGCAGTTCAATTCTACAGTCCCTAAGAGACTTCTCTCCAAGTGACTAATGTGGCGACATGCATTGAACAGACGTACCCCTGAGAGTCAGGCTCTAGGATTCCGATGCTCCACTGACAATTTACTGTATCCCTCAACCCCTCGTAATGACAATGGAACAAAGAAATTGCATCGCAGTTCAATTCTACAGTCCCCAAGAGACTTCTCTCCAAGTGACTAATGTGGCGACATGCATTGTATAGACGTTCACCTGAGAGTCAGGCTCCAGGATTCCGATGCTCCAGTGACAATTTACTGTATCCCTCAAACCCTCATAATGACAATGGAACAAAGAAATTGCATCGAAGATCAATTCTACAGTCCCTGAGAGACTTCTCTCCAAGTGACTAATGAGGCGATGCGCATTGTACAGACGTTCCCCTGAGAGTCAGGCTCCAGGATTCCGAAGCTCCAGTGACAAATTACAGTATCCCTCAAACCCTAGTTATAACAATGGAACAAAGAAATTGCATTGCAGTTCAATTCTACAGTCCCTAAGAGACTTCTCTCCAAGTGACTAATGTTGCGACGTGCATTGTACAGACGATCAGCTGAGAGACAGGCTCCAGGATTCCGATGCTCCAGTGACGATTTACTGTATCCCTCAAACCCTAGTTATAACAATGGAACAAAGAAATTGCATTGCAGTTCAATTCTACAGTCCCTAAGAGATTTCTCTCCAAGTGACTAATGTGGCGACGTGCATTTTACAGACGTTCCCCTGAGAGTCAGTCTCCAGGATTTCGAAGCTCCAGTGACAATTTACTGTATCCTCCAAACCCTCGTAATGACAATGGAACAAAGAAATTGCATCGTAGTTCAGTTCTACAGTCCCCAAGAGACTTCTCCCCAAGTGAATAATGTGGCGACGTGCATTGTACAGACGGTCTCCTGAGAGTCAGGCTACAGGATTCCGATGCTCCAGTGACAATTTACTGTATCCCTCAAACCCTCGTAATGACAATGGAACAAAGAAATTGCATCGCAGATCAATTCTACAGTCCCCAAGAGACTTCTCTCCAAGTGACTAATGTGGCGACATGCATTGAACAGACGTACCCCTGAGAGTCAGGCTCTAGGATTCCGATGCTCCACTGACAATTTACTGTATCCCTCAAACCCTCTTATTGACAATGGAACAAAGAAATTGCATCGCAGTTCATTTCTACAGACCCCAAGAGAATTCTCTCCAAGTGACTAATGTGGCGACATGCATTGTACAGACGTTCACCTGAGGGTCAGGCTCCAGGATTCCGATGCCCCAGTGACAATTTACTGTATCCCTCAAACCCTCATAATGACAATGGAACAAATAAATTGCATCGCAGTTCAATTCTACAGTCCCTACGAGACTCCTCTCCAAGTGACTAATGTGGCGACGTGCATTGTACAGACGTTCCCCTGAGAGTCAGGCTCCAGGATGCCGACGCTCCAGTGACAATTTACTGTATCCCTCAAACCCTCATAATGACAATGGAACAAAGAAATTCTACAGTCACTAAGAGACTTCTCTCCAAGTGACTAATGAGGCGATGCCCATTGTACAGACGTTCCCCTGAGAGTCAGGCTCCAGGAATCCGAAGCTCCAGTGACAATTTACTGTATCCCTCAAACCCTAGTTATAACAATGGAACAAAAAAATTGCATTGCAGTTCAATTATACAGACCCTAAGAGATTTCTCTCCAAGTGACTAATGTGGCGACGTGCATTTTAAAGACGTTCCCCTGAGATTCAGGCTCCAGGATTCCGATGCTACACTGACAATTTACTGTATCCCTCAAAACCTCGTTATAAATTTGCAACAAAGAAATTGCATCGCAGTTCAACCCTACAGTCATTATGAGACTTCTCTGCAAGTGCCTAATGTGGCGTCATGCATTGTAGAGACGTTCCCCAGAGGGTCAGGCTCCGGGATTCCGAAGCTCCAGTGACAATTTACTGTATCCCTCAAACCGTGGTTATGAGAATGAAACAAAGAAATTACATCGCAGTTCAATTCTATAGTCCCTAAAAGACTTCTCTCCAAGTGACTAATGCGGCGATGTGCATTGTACAGACGTTCCCCTGAGGGTCAGGCTCCAGGATTCCGAAGCTCCAGTGACAGTTTACTGTATCCCTCAAACCCTCGTTATAACAATGGAACAAAGAAATTGTATAGCAATTCAATTCTACAGTCCCTAAGAGACTTCTCTCCAAGTGACTAATGTTGCCACGTGCATTGTACAGACGATCAGGTGAGAGTCAGGCTCCAGGATTCCGATGTTCCAGTGACGATTTACTGTATCCCTCAAACCCTAGTTATAACAATGGAACAAAGAAATTGCATTGCAGTTCAATTCTACAGTCCCTAAGAGATTTCTCTCCAAGTGACTAATGTGGCGACGTGCATTTTACAGACATTATCCTGAGAGTCAGGCTCCAGCATTCCGAAGCTCCAGTGACAATTTACTGTATCCCCCAAACCCTCGTAATGACAATGGAACCAAGAAATTGCATCGTAGTTAAGTTCTACCGTCCCCAAGAGACTTCTCCCCAAGTGAATAATGTGGCGACGTGCATTGAACAGACGGTCTCCTGAGAGTCAGGCTACAGGATTCCGATGCTCCAGTGACAATTTACTGTATCCCTCAATCCCTCGTAATGACAATCGAACAAAGAAATTACATCGCAGATCAATTCTACAGTCCCTAAGTGACTTCTTTCCAAGTGAATAATTTGGCGACGTGCATTGTACGAACGTTCCCCTGAGAGTCAGGCTCCAGTATTCCGATGCTCCAGTGACAATTTACTGTATCCCTCAAACCCTCGTAATGACAATGGAACAAAGAAATAGCATCGCAGTTCAATTCTACAGTCCCTAAGAGACTTCTTTCCAAGTGACTAATGTGGCGACGTGCATTGTACGGACGTTCCCCTGAGAGTCAGGCTCCAGGATTCCGATGCTCCACTGACAATTTACTGTATCCCTCAAACCCTCGTAAGGACAATGGAACAAAGAAATTGCATCGCAGTTCAATTCTAAAGTCCCAAAGAGACTTCTCCCCAAGTGCCTAATGTGGCGACGTGCACTGTACAGACGTTCGCCTGAGAGTCAGGCTCCAGGATTCCGATGCTCCAGTGAGAATTTACTGTATCCCTCAAACCCTCGTAATGACAATGGAACAAAGAAATTGCATCGCAGATCAATTCTACAGTCCCTAAGTGACTTCTTTCCAAGTGACTAATGTGGCGACATGCATTGAACAGACGTACCCCTGAGAGTCAGGCTCTAGAATTCCGATGCTCCACTGACAATTTACTGTATCCCTCAAACCCTCATAATGACAATGGAACAAATAAATTGCATCGCAGTTCAATTCTACAGTCCCTAAGAGACTTCTCTCCAAGTGACTAATGTGGCGACGTGCATTGTACAGACGTTCCCCTGAGTGTCAGGCTCCAGGATGCCGATGCTCCAGTGACAATTTACTGTATCCCTCAAACCGTGGTTATGAGAATGAAACAAAGAAATTACATCGCAGTTCAATTCTACAGTCCCTAAAAGACTTCTCTCCAAGTGACTAATGCGGCGATGTGCATTGTACAGACGTTCCCCTGAGAGTCTGGCTCCAGGATTCCGATGCTCCAGTGACAATTTACTGTGTCCCTCAAATCCTCGTAATGACAATGGAACAAAGAAATTGCATCGCAGTTCAATTCTACAGTCCCTAAGAGACTTCTCTCCAAGTGACTAAGGAGGCGACGTGCATTGTACAGACGTTCCCCTGAGGGTCAGGCTCCAGGATTCCGAAGCTCCAGTGACAGTTTACTGTATCCCTCAAACCCTCGTTATAACAATGGAACAAAGAAATTGTATAGCAATTCAATTCTACAGTCCCTAAGAGACTTCTCTCCAAGTGACTAATGTTGCCACATGCATTGTACAGACGATCAGCTGAGAGTCAGGCTACAGGATTCCGATGCTCCAGTGACGATTTACTGTATCCCTCAAACCCTAGTTATAACAATGGAACAAAGAAATTGCATTGCAGTTCAATTCTACAGTCCCTAAGAGATTTCTCTCCAAGTGACTAATGTGGCGACGTGCATTTTACAGACATTCCCCTGAGAGTCAGGCTCCAGCATTCCGAAGCTCCAGTGACAATTTACTGTATCCCCCAAACCCTCGTAATGACAATGGAACAAAGAAATTGCATCGTAGTTAAGTTCTACCGTCCCCAAGAGACTTCTCCCCAAGTGAATAATGTGGCGACGTGCATTGTACGAACGTCCCCCTGAGAGTCAGGCTCCAGTATTCCGATGCTCCAGTGACAATTTACTGTATCCCTCAAACCCTCGTAATGACAATGGAACAAAGAAATAGCATCGCAGTTCAATTCTACAGTCCCTAAGAGACTTCTTTCCAAGTGACTAATGTGGCGACGTGCATTGTACGGACGTTCCCCTGAGAGTCAGGCTCCAGGATTCCGATGCTCCACTGACAATTTACTGTATCCCTCAAACCCTCGTAAGGACAATGGAACAAAGAAATTGCATCGCAGTTCAATTCTAAAGTCCCAAAGAGACTTCTCCCCAAGTGCCTAATGTGGCGACGTGCATTGTACAGACGTTCCCCTGAGGGTCAGGCTCCAGGATTCCGATGCTCCAGTGAGAATTTACTGCATCCCTCAAACCCTCGTAATGACAATGGAACAAAGAAACAGCATCGCAGTTCAATTCTACAGTCCCTAAGAGACTTCTCTCCAAGTGACTAATGTGGCGACCTGCATTGTACAGACGTTCCCATGAGAGTCAGGCTCCAGGATTCCGATGATCCACTGACAATTTACTGTAACCCTCAACTACTCGTAATGACAATGGAACAAAGAAATTGCATCGCAGTTCAATTCTACAGTCCCCAAGAGACTTCTCTCCAAGTGACTAATGTGGCGACATGCATTGAACAGACGTACCCCTGAGAGTCAGGCTCTAGGATTCCGATGCTCCACTGACAATTTACTGTATCCCTCAAACCCTCATAATGACAATGGAACAAATAAATTGCATCGCAGTTCAATTCTACAGTCCCTAAGAGACTTCTCTCCAAGTGACTAATGTGGCGACGTGCATTGTACAGACGTTCCCCTGAGAGTCAGGCTCCAGGATGCCGATGCTCCAGTGACAATTTACTGTATCCCTCAAACCCTCATAATGACAATGGAACAAAGAAATTGCACCGAAGATCAATTCTACAGTCCCTAAGAGACTTCTCTCCAAGTGACTAATGAGGCGATGCCCATTGTACAGACGTTCCCCTGAGAGTCAGGCTCCAGGAATCCGAAGCTCCAGTGACAATTTACTGTATCCCTCAAACCGTGGTTATGAGAATGAAACAAAGAAATTACATCGCAGTTCAATTCTACAGTCCCTAAAAGACTTCTCTCCAAGTGACTAATGCGGCGATGTGCATTGTACAGACGTTCCCCTGAGAGTCTGGCTCCAGGATTCCGATGCTCCAGTGACAATTTACTGTGTCCCTCAAACCCTCGTAATGACAATGGAACAAAGAAATTGCATCGCAGTTCAATTCTACAGTCCCTAAGAGACTTCTCTCCAAGTGACTAAGGAGGCGACGTGCATTGTACAGACGTTCCCCTGAGGGTCAGGCTCCAGGATTCTGAAGCTCCAGTGACAGTTTACTGTATCCCTCAAACCCTCGTAATGACAATGGAACAAAGAAATTGCATCGCAGTTCAATTCTACAGTCCTTAAGAGACTTCTTTCCAAGTGATTAATGTGGCAACGTGCATTGTACGGACATTCCCCTGAGAGTCAGGCTCCAGCATTCCGAAGCTCCAGTGACAATTTACTGTATCCCTCAAACCCTCATAATGACAATGGAACAAAGAAATTGCATCGAAGATCAATTCTACAGTCCCTAAGAGATTTCACTCCAAGTGACTAATGTGGCGACGTGCATTTTACAGACGTCCCCCTGAGAGTCAGGCTCCAGGATTTCGAAGCTCCAGTGACAATTTACTGTATCCCTCAAAACCTCGTTATAACAATGCAACAAAGAAATTGCATCGCAGTTCAACCCTACAGTCATTATGAGACTTCTCTGCAAGTGCCTAATGTGGCGTCATGCATTGTAGAGACGTTCCCCAGAGGGTCAGGCTCCAGGATTCCGAAGCTCCAGTGACAATTTACTGTATCCCTCAAACCGTTGTTATGAGAATGAAACAAAGAAATTACATCGCAGTTCAATTCTACAGTCCCTAAAAGACTTCTCTCCAAGTGACTAATGCGGCGATGTGCATTGTACAGACGTTCCCCTGGGAGTCTGGCTCCAGGATTCCGATGCTCCAGTGACAATTTACTGTGTCCCTCAAACCCTCGTAATGACAATGGAACAAGGAAATTGCATCGCAGTTCAATTCTACAGTCCCTAAGAGACTTCTCTCCAAGTGACTAAGGAGGCGACGTGCATTGTACAGACGTTCCCCTGAGGATCAGGCTCCAGGATTCCGACGCTCCAGTGACGATTTACTGTATCCCTCAAACCCTAGTTATAACAATGGAATAAAGAAATTGCATTGCAGTTCAATTCTACAGTCCCTAAGAGATTTCTCTCCAAGTGACTAATGTGGCGACGTACATTTTACAGACATTCCCCTGAGAGTCAGGCTCCAGCATTCCGAAGCTCCAGTGACAATTTACTGTATCCCCCAAACCCTCGTAATGACAATGGAACAAAGAAATTGCATCGCAGATCAATTCTACAGTCCCTAAGTGACTTCTTTCCAAGTGTATAATGTGGCGACGTTCATTGTACGAACGTTCCCCTGAGAGTCAGGCTCCAGGATTCCGATGCTCCAGTGACAATTTACTGTATCCCTCAAACCCTCGTAATGACAATGGAACAAAGAAATAGCATCGCAGTTCAATTCTACAGTCCCTAAGAGACTTCTCCCCAAGTGCCTAATGTGGCGACGTGCATTTTACAGACGTTCGCCTGAGAGTCAGGCTCCAGGATTCCGATGCTCCAGTGAGAATTTACTGTATCCCTCAAACCCTCATAATGACAATGGAACAAATAAATTGCATCGCAGTTCAATTCTACAGTCCCTAAGAGACTTCTCTCCAAGTGACTAATGTGGCGACGTGCATTGTACAGACGTTCCCCTGAGAGTCAGGCTCCAGGATGCCGATGCTCCAGTGACAATTTACTGTATCCCTCAAACCCTCATAATGACAATGGAACAAAGAAATTGCATCGAAGATCAATTCTACAGTCCCTAAGAGACTTCTCTCCAAGTGACTAATGAGGCGATGCCCATTGTACAGACGTTCCCCTGAGAATCAGGCTCCAGGAATCCGAAGCTCCAGTGACAATTTACTGTATCCCTCAAACCCTAGTTATAACAATGGAACAAAAAAATTGCATTGCAGTTCAATTCTACAGTCCCTAAGAGATTTCTCTCCAAGTGACTAATGTGGCGACGTGCATTTTACAGATGTTCCCCTGAGATTCAGGCTCCAGGATTCCGATGCTACACTGACAATTTACTGTATCCCTCAAACCCTCGTAATGACAATGGAACAAAGAAATTGCGTCGCAGATCAATTCTACAGTCCAGAGACTTCTTTCCAAGTGATTAATGTGGCGACGTGCATTGTACGGACGTTCCCCTGAGAGTCAGGCACCAGTATTCCGATGCTCCAGTGACAATTTACTGTATTCCTCAAACCCTCGTAATGACAATGGAACAAAGAAATTGCATCGCAGTTCAATTCTACAGTCCCTAAGAGACTTCTTTCCAAGTGATTAATGTGGCAACGTGCATTGTACGGACGTTCACCTGAGAGTCAGGCTCCAGGATTCCGATGCTCCACTGACAATTTACTGTATCCCTCAAACCCTCGTAATGACAATGGAACAAAGAAATTGCATCGCAGTTCAATTCTAAAGTCCCAGAGAGACTTCTCCCCTTGTGACTAATGTGGCGACGTGCATTGTACAGACGTTCGCCTGAGAGTCAGTCTCCAGGATTCCGATGCTCCAGTGACAATTTACTGTATCCCTCAAACCCTCGTAACGACAATGGAACAAAGAAATTGCATCGAAGTTCAATTCTACAGTCCCTAAGAGACTTCTCTCCAAGTGACTAATGAGGCGACGTGCATTGTACAGACGTTCCCCTGAGAGTCAGGCTCCAGGATTCCGATGCTCCAGTGATAATTTACTGTATCCCTCAAACCCTCGTAATGACAATGGAAGAAAGATATTGCATCGCAGTTCAACCCTACAGTCCCTA
This sequence comes from Schistocerca gregaria, assembly GCF_023897955.1. Classification (NCBI taxonomy): domain Eukaryota; kingdom Metazoa; phylum Arthropoda; class Insecta; order Orthoptera; family Acrididae; genus Schistocerca; species Schistocerca gregaria. The sequence continues at coordinate 76,402,413 of NC_064926.1, forward strand.
AGAGAATTCTCTCCAAGTGACTAATGTGGCGACGTGTATTGTACAGATGTTTTCCCTGAGATTCAGGCTTTAGGATTCCGATGCACCAGTGACAATTTACTGTATCCCTCAAACACTCGTAATGACAATGAACAAAGAAATTGCATCGCAGTACAATTCTACAGCCCCGAAGAGACTTCTCTCCAAGTGACTAATGTTGCGACGTGCATTGTACAGACGTTCCCCTGAGAGTCAGGCTCCAGGAATCCGAAGCTCCAGTGACAGTTTACTGTATCCCTTAAACCCTCGTAATGACAATGGAACAAAGAAATTGCATCGAAGTTCAATTCTACAGTCCCTAAGAGACTTCTCTCCAAGTGACTAATGTTGCGACGTGCATTGTACAGACGATCAGCTAAGAGTCAGGCTCCAGGATTCCGATGCCCCAGTGACTATTTACTGTATCCCTCAAACCCTCATAATGACAATGGAACAAAAAAATTGCATTGCAGTTCAATTCTACAGTTCCTAAGAGACTTTTCTCCAAGTGACTAATGTGGCGACATGCATTGAACAGACGTACCCCTGAGAGTCAGGCTCTAGGATTCCGATGCTCAACTGACAATTTACTGTATCCCTCAACCTCTCGTAATGACAATGGAACAAAGAAATTGCATCGCAGTTCAATTCTACAGTCCCCAAGAGACTTCTCTCCAAGTGACTAATGTTGCGACGTGCATTGTACAGACGATCAGCTAAGAGTCAGGCTCCAGGATTCCGATGCCCCAGTGACAATTTACTGTATCCCTCAAACCCTCATAATGACAATGGAACAAAGAAATTTCATCGCAGTTCAATTCAACAGTCCCTAAGAGACTTCTTTCCAAGTGAATAATGTGGCGACGTGCATTGTACGGACGTTCCCCTGAGAGTCAGGCTCCAGGATTCCGATGCTCCACTGACAATTTACTGTAACCCTCAAATCCTCATAATGACAATGGAACAAAGAAATTGCATCGCAGTTCAATTCTACAGTCCCCAAGAGACTTCTCTCCAAGTGACTAATGTGGCGACATGCATTGAACAGACGTACCCCTGGGAGTCAGGCTCTAGGATTCCGATGCTCCACTGACAATTTACTGTATCCCTCAAACCCTCTTATTGACAATGGAACAAAGAAATTGCATCGCAGTTCATTTCTACAGTCCCCAAGAGACTTCTCTCCAAGTGACTAATGTGGCGACATGCATTGTACAGACGTTCACCTGAGGGTCAGGCTCCAGGATTCCGATGCCCCAGTGACAATTTAATGTATCCCTTAAACCCTCATAATGACAATGGAACAAAAAAATTGCATCGCAGTTCAATTCTACAGTCCCTAAGAGACTTCTCTCCAAGTGACTAATGTGGCGATATGCATTGAACAGACATACCCCTGAGAGTCAGGCTCTAGGATTCCGATGCTCCACTGACAATTTACTGTATCCCTCAAACCCTCGTAATGACAATGGAACAAAGAAATTGCATTGCAGTTCAATTCTACAGTCCCCAAGAGACTTCTCTCCAAGTGACTAATGTGGCGACGTGCATTGTACAGACGTTCCCCTGAGAGTCAGGCTCCAGGATTCCGATGCTCCAGTGACAATTAACTGTATGCCTCAAACCCTCATAATGACAATGGAACAAAGAAATTGCATCGAAGATAAATTCTACAGTCCCTAAGAGACTTCTCTCCAAGTGACTAATGAGGCGATGCGCCTTGTACACACGTTCCCCTGAGAGTCAGGCTCCAGGATTCCGAAGGTCCAGTGACAATTTACTGTATCCCTCAAACCCTAGTTATCACAATGGAACAAAGAAGTTGCATTGCAGTTCAATTCTACAGTCCCTAAGAGATTTCTCTCCGAGTGACTAATATGGCGACGTGCATTTTACAGACGTTCCCCTGAGAGTAAGGCTCCAGGATACCGAAGCTTCAGTGACAATTTACTGTATCCCTCATACCGTGATAATGACAATGAAACAAAGAAATTGCACCGCTGTTCAATTCTACAGTCCCTAAGAAACTTCTTGGAGTGACTAATGTGGCGACGTGCATTGTACAAACGTTCCCCTGAGAGTCAGGCTCCATAATTCCGATGCTCCAGTGACAATTTACTATATCCCCCGAACCCTCGTAATGACAATGGAACAAAGAAATTGCATCGTAGTTCAGTTCTACAGTCCCCAAGAGACTTCTCCCCAAGTGAATAATGTGGCGACGTGCATTGTACAGACGGTCTCCTGAGATTCAGGCTACAGGATTCCGATGCTCCAGTGACAATTTACTGTATCCTTCAAACCCTCGTAATGACAATGGAACAATGAAATTGCATCGCAGATCAATTCTACAGTCCCTAAGAGACTTCTTTCCAAGTGAATAATGTGGCGACGTGCATTGTATGGACGTTCCCCTGAGAGTCAGGCTCCAGTATTCCGATGCTCCAGTGACAATTTACTGTATCCCTCGAACCCTCGTAATGAGGTTGGAACAAACAATTTGCATCGCAGTTCAATTCTACAGTCCCTAAGAGACTTCTTTCCAAGTGAATAATGTGGCACGTGCATTGTATGGACGTTCCCCTGAGAGTCAGGCTCCAGTATTCCGATGCTCCACTGACAATTTACTGTATCCCTCTAACCCTCGTAATGACAATGGAACAAAGAATTTTCATCGAAGTTCAATTCTACAATCCCTAAGAGACTTCTCTCCAAGTGACTAATGAGGAGACGTGCACTGTACAGACGTTCCCCTGAGAGTCAGGCTCCAGGATTCCGAAGCTCTACTGACAATTTACTGTATCCCTCAAACCCTCGTTATAACAATGCAACAAAGAAATTGCATCGAAGTTCAATTCTACAGTCCCTAAGAGACTTCTCTCCAAGTGACTAATGAGGCGATGTGCATTGTACAGACGTTCCCCTGAGAGTCAGGCTCCAGGATTCCGAACCTCCAGTGACAATTTACTGTATCCCTCAAACCCTCGTAATGACAATGGAACAAAGAAATTGCATCGCAGTTCAATTCTACAGTCCCTAAGAGACTTCTCTCCAAGTGACTAATGTGGCGACGTGCATTGCACAGACGTTCCCCTGAGATTCAGTCTCCAGGATTCCGATGCTCCACTGACTATTTACTGTATCCCTCAAACCCTCCTAATGACAATGGAACAAAGAAATTGCATCGCAGTTGAACCCTACAGTCCCTATGAGACTTTTCTCCAAGTGCCTAATGTGGCGTCATGCATTGTAGAGACGTTGCCCATAGATTCAGGCTCCAGGATGCCGATGCTCCAGTGACAATTTACTGTATCTCTCAAATCCTCGTAATGATAATGGAACAAAGAAATTGCATCCCAGTTCAATTTCACAGTCCCTAAGAGACTTCTCTCAAAGTGACTAATGTGGCGACGTGCATTGTACAGACGTTCAGCGGAGAGTCAGGCTCCAGGATTCCGATGCTCCAGTGACAATTTACTGCATCCTTCAAACCGTCGTAATGACAATGGAACAAAGAAATTGCATCGAAGTTCAATTCCACAGTCCCTAAGGGACTTCTCTCCATGTGACTAATGTGGCGACATGCATTGAACAGACGTACCCCTGAGAGTCAGTCTCTAGGATTCCGATGCTCCAGTGACATTTTACTGTATCCCTCAAACCCTCGTAATGACAATGGAACAAAGAAATTGCATCGCAGATCAATTCTACAGTCCCCAAGTGACTTCTCTCCAAGTGACTAATATGGCGACGTGCATTGTACAGACGTTCCCCTGAGTGTCAGGCTCCATGATTCCGATGCTCCAGTGACAATTTACTCTATCCCTCAAACACTCGTAATGACAATGGAACAAAGAAATTGCATCGTAGTTCAGTTCTACAGTCCCCAAGAGACTTCTCCCCAAGTGAATAATGTGGCGACGTGCATTGTACAGACGGTCTCCTGAGGGTCAGGCTACTGGATTCCGATGCTCCAGTGACAATTTCCTGTATCCCTCAAACCCTCGTAATGACAATGGGACAAAGAAATTGCATCACAGATCAATTCTACAGTCCCTAAGAGACTTCTTTCCAAGTGAATAATGTGGCGACGTGCATTGTACGGACGTTCACCTGAGAGTCAGGCTCCAGTATTCCGATGCTCCAGTGACAATTTACTGTATCCCTCAAACCCTCGTAATGACAATGGAACAAAGAAATTGCATCGCAGTTCAATTCTACAGTCCCTAAGAGAATTCTTTCCAAGTGACTAATGTGGCGATGTGCATTGTACGCACGTTCCCCTGAGAGTCAGGCTCCAGAATTCCCATGCTACACTGACAATTTACTGTATCCCTCAAACCCTCGTAATGACAATGGAACAAAGAAATTGCATCGCAGTTCAATTCTAAAGTCTCAAAGAGACTTCTCCCCAAATGAGTAATGTGGCGACGTGCATTGTAAAGACGCACGCCTGAGAGTCAGGCTCCAGGATTCCGATGCTCCAGTGACAATTTACTGTATCCCTCAAACCCTCGTAATGAAAATGGAACAAAGAAATTGCATCGCAGTTCAATTCTACAGTCCCTAAAAGACTTCTCTCCAAGTGACTAATGAGGCGACGTGCATTGTACAGACGTTCCCCTGAGAGTCAGGGTCCAGGATTCCGAAGCTCCAGTGACAATTTACTGTATCCCACAAACCCTCGTTATAACAATGCAACAAAGAAATTGCATCGCAGTTCAATTCTACAGTCCCTAAGAGACTTCTCTCCAAGTGACTAATGTGGCGACCTGCGTTGTACAGACGTTCCCCTGAGAGTCAGGCTCCAGGATTCCGATGCTCCACTGACAATTTACTGTAACCCTCAAATCCTCGTAATGACAATGGAACAAAGAAATTGCATCGCAGTTCAATTCTACAGTCCCCAAGAAACTTCGTTCCAAGTGACTAATCTGGCAACGTGCATTGTACAGACGCTCCCCTGAGAGTCAGGCTCCAGGATTCCGATGCTCCAGTGACAATTTACTGTATCCCTCAAACCCTCATAATGACAATGGAACAAAGAAATTGCATCGAAGTTCAATTCTACAGTCCCTAAGAGACTTCTCTCCAAGTGACTAATGAGGCGATGTGCATTGTACAGACGTTCCGCTGAGAGTCAGGCTCCAGGATTCCGAAGCTCCAGTGACAATTTACTGTATCCCTCAAACCCTCGTTATAAAAATGGAACAAAGAAATTGCATCGCAGTTCAATTCTACAGTCACTAAGAGACATCTCTCCAAGTGACTAATGTGGCGACGTGCATTGTACAGACGTTCCCCTGAGATTCAGGCTCCAGGATTCCGAGGCTCCACTGACAATTTACTGTATCCCTCAAACCCTGGTAATGACAATGGAACAAAGAAGTTGCATCGCAGTTCAACCCTACAGTCCCTGTGAGATTTCTCTCCAAGTGCGTAATGTGGCGTCATGCATTGTAGAGATGTTCCCCTGAGATTCAGGCTCCAGGATTCCGATGCTCCAGTGACAATTTACTGTATCTCTCAAACCCTCGTAATGATAATGGAACATAGAAATTGCATCGCAGTTCAATTCTACAGTCCCTAAGAGACTTCTCTCCAAGTGACTTATGTGGCGATGTGCATTGTACAGACGTTCCCCTGAGAGTAAGGCTATAGAATTTCGATGCTCCAGTGACAATTTACTGTATCCCTCAAACCCTCGTAATGACAATGGAACAAAGAAACTGCATCGTAGTTCAGTTCTATAGTCCCCAAGAGACTTCTCCCCAAGTCAATAATGTGGCGACGTGCATTGTACAGACGGTCTCCTGAGAGTCAGGCTCCAGGATTCCGATGCTCCAGTGACATTTTAATGTATCCCTCAAACCCTCGTAATGACAATGGAACAAAGAAATTGCATCGCAGATCAGCTCTACAGTCCCTAAGAGACTTCTTTCCAAGTGAATAATGTGGCGACGTGCATTGTACGGACGTTCCCCTGAGAGTCAGGCTCCAGGATTCCGATGCTCCACTGAATATTTACTGTATCCCTCAAACCCTCGTAATGACAATGGAACAAAGAAATTGCATCGCAGTTCAATTCTACAGTCCCTAAGATACTTCTCTCCAAGTGACTAATGTGGCGACGTTCATTGTACATACTTTCCCCTGAGAGTCAGGCTCCAGTATTCGGATGCTCCAGTGACAATTTACTGTAACCCTCAAACCCTCGTAATGACAATGCAACAAAGAAATTGCATCGCAGTTGAATTCTACAGTCCCTAAGAGACTTCTTTCCAAGTGACTAATGTGGCGACGTGCATTGTACGGACGTTCCCCTGAGAGTCAGGCTCCAGGATTCCGATGCTCCACTGACAATTTACTGTATCCCTCAAACCCTCGTAATGACAATGGAACAAAGAAATTGCATCGCAGTTCAATTCTACAGTCCCAAAGAGACTTCTCCCCAAGTGACAAATGTGGCGACGTGCATTGTACAGACGTTCGCCTGAGCGTCAGGCTCCAGGATTCCGATGCTCCAGTGACAATTTACTGTATCCCTCAAACCCTCGTAATGGCAATGGAACAAAGAAATTGCATCGCAGTTCAATTCTACAGTCCCTAAGAGACTTCTCTCCAAGTGACTAATGAGGCGACGTGCATTGTACAGACGTTCCCCTGAGAGTCAGTCTTCAGGATTCCGAAGCTCCAGTGACAATTTACTTTATCCCTCAAATCCTCGTTATAACAATGCAACAAAGGAATTGCATCGCAGTTCAATTCTACAGTCCCTAAGAGACTTCTCCCCAAGTGACTAATGTGGCGACCTGCATTGTACAGACGTTCCCCTGAGAGTCAGGCTCCAGGATTACGATGCTCCACTGACAATTTACTGTAACCCTCAAACCCTCGTAATGACAAGGGAACAAAAAAATTGCATCGCAGTTCAACCCTACAGTCCCTATGAGATTTCTCTGCAAGTGCCTAATGTGGGGTCATGCATTGTAGAGACGTTAACCTGAGATTCAGGTTCCAGGATTCCGATGCTCCAGTGACAATTTACTGTATCTCTCAAACCCTCGTAATGACAATGGAACAAAGAAATTACATCCCAGTTCAATTATACAGTCCCTAAGAGACTTCTCTCCAAGTGACTAATGTGGCGACGTGCATTGTACAGACGTTCCCCTGAGAGTCAGGCTCCAGTATTCCGAAGCTCCAGTGACAATTTACAGTATCCCTCAAACCCTCATAATGACAATGGAACAAATAAATTGCATCGCAGTTCAGTTCTACAGTCCCTAAGAGACTTCCCTCCAAGTGACTAATGTGGCGATGTGCATTGTACAGACGTTCCCCTGAGAGGCAGGCTCCAGGATTCCGATGCTCCACAGATAATAAACTGTATCACTCAAACCCTCGTAATGACAATCGAACACAGAAATTGCATTGCAGTTCAATTCTACAGTCCCTGAGAGACTTCTCTCCAAGTGACTAATGTGGCGACGTGCGTTGTACAGACGTTCCCCTGAGAGTCAGGCTCCAGGATTTCGATGCTCCAGTGACACTTTACTGTGTCCTTAAAACCCTCGTAATGACAATGGAACAACGGAATTGCATGCAGTTCAATTCTACAGTCCCTCAGAGACTTCTCTCCAAGTGACTAATGTGGCGACATGCATTGTGCAGACGTTACCCTGCGGGTCAGGTTCAAGGATTCCGAAGCTCCAGTGACATTTTACTGTATCCCACAAACCGTGGTAATGAGAATGAAACAAATAAATTGCATAGCAGTTCAATTCGACAGTCCCTAAAAGACTTCCCTCCAAGTGACTAATGTGGCGATGTGCATTGTACAGACGTTCCCCCGAGAGTCAGGCTCCAGGATTCCGATGCTCCACTGACAATTTACTGTAGCCCCCAAACCCTCGTAATGATAATGGAACAAAGAAATTGCATTGCAGTTCAATTCTACAGTCACTAAGAGACATCTCTCCGAGTGACTAATGTGGCGACGTGCATTGTACAAACATTGCCCTGTGAGTCAGGCTCCAGGATTCCGATGCTCCAGTGACAATTTACTGTATCCCTCAAACCCTCGTAATGACAATGGAACAAAGAAATTGCATCGCAGTTCAATTCTACAGTCCCCAACCGACTTCTCTCCAAGTGACTAATGTGGCGACGTGCATTGTACAGACGTTCCCCTGAGATTCAGGCTCCAGGATTCCGATGCTCCACTGACAATTTACTGTATCCCTCAAACCCTTGTAATAACAATGGTACAAAGAAATTGCATCGCAGTTCAACCCTACAGTCCCTATGAGACTTCTCTCCAAGTGCCTAATGTGGCGTCATGCATTGTAGAGACGTACACCTGAGAGTGAGGCTACAGGATTCCGATGCTCCAGTGACAATTTACTGTATCTATCATACCCTCGTAATGACAATGGAACAAAGAAATTGCATCGCAGTTCAATTCTACAGTCCCTAAGAGACTTCTCTCCAAGTGACTAATGTGGCGACGAGCATTGTACAGACGTTCCCCTGACACTCAGGCTCCAGGATTCCGAAGCTCCAGTGACAATTTACTGTATCCCTCAAACCCCCATAATGACAATGGAACAAAGAAATTGCATCGCAGTTCAATTCTACAGTCCCTAAAAGACTTCTCTCCGAGTGACTAATGTGGCGACGTGCATTGTACAAACGTTCCCCTGAGAGGCAGGCTCCAGGATTCCGATGCTCCACTGAAAATTTACTGTATCCCTCAAACACTCGTAATGACAATGGAACAAAGAAATTGCATCGCAGTTCAATTCTACAGTCCCTAAGAGACTTCTCTCCAAGTGACTAATGTGGCCACGTGCATTGTACAGACGTTCCCCTGAGATTCAGGCTACAGGATTCCGATGCTCCAGTGACATTTTACTGTATCCCACAAACCGTGGTAATGAGAATGAAACAAAGAAATTGCATTGCAGTTCAATTCTACAGTCACTAAGAGACTTCTCTCCGGGTGACTAATGTGGCGTAGTGCATCGTACAAACGTTGCCCTGTGAGTCAGGCTCCAGGATTCCGATGCTCCAGTGACAATTTACTGTATCCCTCAAACCCTCGTAATGACAATGGAACAAAGAAATTGCATCGCAGTTCAATTCTAGAGTCACCAAGACACTTCTCTCCAAGTGACTAATGTGGCGACGTGCATTGTACAGACGTTCCCCTGAAATTCAGGCTCAAGGATTCCGATGCTCCACTGACAATTTACTGTATCCCTCAAACACTCGTAATGACAATGGAACAAAGAAATTGCATCGCAGTTCAATTCTACAGTCCCTAAGAGACTTCTCTCCAAGTAACTAATGTGGCCACGTACATTGTACAGACGTTCCCCTGACATTCAGGCTCCAGGATTCCGATGCTCCACTGACAATTTACTGTATCCCTCAAACCCTCGTAATGACAATGGTACAAAGAAATTGCATCGCAGTTCAACCCTACAGTCCCTATGAGACTTCTCTCCAAGTGCCTAATGTGACGTCATGCATTGTAGAGACGTTCCCCTGAGATTCAGGCTCCAGGATTCCGATGCTCCAGTGACAATTTACTGTATCTATCATACCCTCGTATTAACAATGGAACAAAGTAATTGCATCGCAGTTCAATTCTACAGTCCCTAAGAGACTTCTCTCCGAGTGACTGATGTGGCGACGTGCATTGTACAAACGATCAGCTAAGAGTCAGGCTCCAGGAATCTGATGCTCCACTGACAATTAACTGTATCCCTCAAACCCTCGTAATGACAATGGAACAAAGAAATTGCATCGCAGTTCAATTCTACAGTCATTAAGAGACTTCTTTCCAAGTGACTAATGTGGCGACGTGCATTGTACAGACGTTCCCCTGAGGGTCAGGCTCCAGGATTCCGAAGCTCCAGTGACAGTTTACTGTATCAATTAAACCCTCATAATGACAATTTTAACAAAGAAATTGCATAGCAGTTAAATTCTACAGTCCCTAAGAGACTTCTCTCCAAGTGACTAATGTTGCGACGTGCATTGTACAGACGATCAGCTAAGAGTCAGGCTCCAGGATTCCGATGCTCCAGTGTCGATTTACTGTATCCCTCAAATCCTCGTAATGACAATGGAACAAAGAAATTGCATCGCAGTTAAATTCTACAGTCCCTAAGAAATTTCTCTCCAAGTGACTAATGTGGCGACGTGCATTTTACAGACGTTCCCCTGAGAGTCAAGCTCCAGGAGTCCAGTGCTCCATTGACAATTTACTGTATCCCTCAAACCCTCGTAATGACAATGGAAAAAAGAAATTGCATCGCAGTTCAATTCTACAGTCCGTAAGAGACTTCTGTCCAAGTGACTAATGTGGCGACGTGCATTGTACGGACGTTCCCCTGAGAGTCAGGCTCCAGGATTCCGATGCTCCACTGACAATTTACTGTACCCCTCAAACCCTCGTAATGACAATGGAACAAAGAAATTGCATCGCAGTTCAATTCTACAGTCCCAACGAAACTTCTCCCCAAGTGACAAATGTGGCGACGTGCATTCTACAGACGTTCGCCTGAGAGTCACGCTCCAGGATTCCGATGCTCCAGTGACAATTTACTGTATCTCTCAAACCCTCGTAATGACAATGGAACAAAGAAATTACATCCCAGTTCAATTATACAGTCCCTAAGAGACTTCTCTCCAAGTGACTAATGTGGCGACGTGCATTGTACAGACGTTCCCCTGAGAGTCAGGCTCCAGGATTCCGATCCTCCACTGACAATTTGCTGTAACCCTCAAACCCTCGTAATGACAAGGGAACAAAAAAATAGCATCGCAGTTCAACCCTACAGTCCCTATGACATTTCTCTGCAAGTGCCCAATGTGGCGTCATGCATTGTAGAGACGTTAACCTGAGATTCAGGTTCCAGGATTCCGATGCTCCAGTGACAATTTACTGTGTCCCTCAAACCCTCGTAATGACAATGCAACAAAGAAATTGCATCGCAATTCAATTCTACAGTCCGTAAGACACTTCTCTCCAAGTGAATAATGTGGCGACGTGCATTGTACAGACATGACCCTGAGAGTCAGTCTCCATGATTCCGATGCTCCAGTAACAATTTACTGTATCCCTCAAACCCTCGTAATAACATTGGAACAAAGAAATTGCATCGCAGTTCAATTCTACAGTCCCTAAGCGACTTCTCTCCAAGTGACTAATGTTGCGACGTGTATTGCACAGATGTTTCCCTGAGATTCAGGCTTTAGGATTCCGATGCTCCAGTGACAATTTACTGTATCCCTCAAACCCTCGTAATGACAATGGAACAAAGAAATTGCATCGCAGTTCAATTCTACAGCCCCTAAGAGACTTCTCTCCAAGTGACTAATGTTGCGACGTGCGTTGTACAGACGATTAGCTAAGAGTCAGGCTCCAGGAATCCGATGCTCCACTGACAATTAACTGTATCCCTCAAACCCTCGTAATGACAATGGAACAAAGAAATTGCATCGCAGTTCAATTCTACAGTCCCTAAGAGACATCTGTCCAAGTGACTAATGTGACGACCTGCATTGTACAGACGTTCCCCTGAGGGTCAGGCTCCAGGATTCCGAAGCTCCAGTGACAGTTTACTGTATCCCTTAAACCCTCATAATGACAATTTTAACAAAGAAATTACATAGCAGATAATTCTACAGTCCCTAAAACACTTCTCTCAAAGTGACTAATGTTGCGACGTGCATTGTACAGACGATCGGCTAAGAGTCAGGCTCCAGGATTCCGATGCTCCAGTGTCGATTTACTGTATCCCTCAAATCCTCGTAATGACAATGGAACAAAGAAATTGCATCGCAGTTCAGTTCTACAGTCCCCAAGAGACTTCCCTCCAAGTGACTAATGTGGCGATGTGCATTGTACAGACGTTCCCCTGAGAGGCAGGCTCCAGGATTCCGAAGCTCCAGTGACAATTTACAGTATCCCTCAAACCCTCATAATGACAATGGAAAAAATAAATTGCATCGCAGTTCAATACTACAGTCCCCAAGAGACTTCCCTCCAAGTGACTAATGTGGCGATGTGCATTGTACAGACGTTCCCCTGAGAGGCAGGCTCCAGGATTCCGATGCTCCACAGATAATTTACTGTATCCCTCAAACCCTCGTAATGACAATCGAACACAGAAATTGCATTGCAGTTAAATTCTACAGTCGCTGAGAGTTTTCTCTCCAAGTGACTAATGTGGCGACGTGCATTGTACAGACGTTCCCCTGAGAGTCAGGCTCTAGGATTTCGATGCTCCAGTGACAATTTACTGTGTCCTTCAAACCCTCGTAATGACAATGGAACAACGGAATTTCATCCCAGTTCAATTATACAATCCCTAAGAGATTTCTCTCCAATGACTAATGTGGCGACGTGCATTGTACAGACGTTCTCCTGCGGGTCAGGCTCCAGGATTCCGAAGCTCCAGTGACATTTTTCTGTATCCCTCAAACCGTGGTAATAAGAATGAAACAAAGAAATTGCAAAGCAGTTAAATTCTACAGTGCGTAAGAGACTTCTCTCCAAGTGACTAATGTGGAGACGTGCATTGCACAGATGTTCCCCTGAGATTCAGGCTTTAGGATTCCGATGCTCCAGTGACAATTTACTGTATCCCTCAAACCCTCGTAATGACAATGGTATAAAGAAATTGCATCGCAGTTCAATTCTACAGTCCCTAAGAGACTTCTCTCCAAATGACTAAGGAAGCGACGTGCATTGTACAGACGTTCCCCTGAGAGTCAGGCTCCAGGATTCCGATGCTCCAGTGACAATTTACTGTATCCCTCAAACCCTCGTAATGACAATGGAATAAAGAAATTGCATCGCAGTTCAATTCTACAGTCCCTAAGAGACTTCTCTCCAAATGACTAAGGAAGCGACGTGCATTGTACAGACGTTCCCCTGAGAGTCAGGCTCTAGGATTCCGATGCTAAACTGATAATTTACTGTATCCCTCAAACACTCGTAATGACAATCGAACAAAGAAATTGCATTGCAGTTCAATTCCACAGTCCTTGAGAGACTTCTTTCCAAGTGACTAATGTGGTGTCATGCATTGTACAGACGTTCCCCTGAGAGTAAGGCTATAGGATTTCGATGCTGCAGTGACAATTTACTGTGTCCCTCAAACCCTCGTAATGACAATGGAACAAAGAAATTGCATCGCAGTTCAATTCTACAGTCCGTAAGAGACTTCTCTCCAAGTGAATAATGTGGCGACGTGCATTGTACAGACATGCCCATGAGAGTCAGTCTCCACGATTCCGATGCTCCAGTAACAATTTACTGTATCCCTCAAACCCTCGTAATAACATTGGAACAAAGAAATTGCATCGCAGTTCAATTCAACAGTCCCTAAGAGACTTCTTTCCAAGTGAATAATGTGGCGACGTGCATTGTACGGACGTTTGCCTGAGAGTCAGGCGCCAGGATTCAGATGCTCCAGTGACAATTTACTGTATCCCTCAAACCCTCGTAATGACAATGGAACAAAGAAATTGCATCGCAGTTCAATTCTACAGTCCCTAAGAGACTTCTCTCCAAGTGACTAATGTTGCGACGTGTATTGCACAGATGTTTCCCTGAGATTCAGGCTTTAGGATGCCGATGCTCCAGTGACAATTTACTGTATCCCTCACACCCTCGTAATGACAATGGAACAAAGAAATTGCATCGCAGTTCAATTCTACAGCCCCTAAGAGACTTCTCTCCAAGTGACTAATGTTGCGACGTGCATTGTACAGACGATCAGCTAAGAGTCAGGCTCCAGGATTCCGATGCTCCACTGACAATTAACTGTATCCCTCAAACCCTCGTAATGACAATGGAACAAAGAAATTGCATCGCAGTTCAATTCTACAGTCATTAAGAGACTTCTTTCCAAGTGACTAATGTGGTGACGTGCATTGTACAGACGTTCCCCTGAGGGTCAGGCTCCAGGATTCCGAAGCTCCAGTGACAGTTTACTCTATCCCTTAAACCCTCATAATGACAATTTTAACAAAGAAATTGCATAGCAGTTAAATTCTACAGTCCCTAAGAGACTTCTCTCCAAGTGACTAATGTTGCGACGTGCATTGTACAGACGATCAGCTAAGAGTCAGGCTCCAGGATTCCGATGCTCCAGTGTCGATTTACTGTATCCCTCAAATCCTCGTAATGACAATGGAACAAAGAAATTGCATCGCAGTTAAATTCTACAGTCCCTAAGAAATTTCTCTCCAAGTGACTAATGTGGCGACGTGCATTTTACAGACGTTCCCCTGAGAGTAAAGCTCCAGGATTCCAGTGCTCCAGTGACAATTTACTGTATCCCTTAAACCCTCGTAATGATAAGGGAACAAAAAAATTGCATCGCAGTTCAACCCTACAGTCCCTATGAGATTTCTCTGCAAGTGCCTAATGTGGCGTCATGCATTGTAGAGACGTTAAACTGAGATTCAGGCTCCAGGATTCCGATGCTCCACAGATAAATTACTGTATCCCTCAAACCCTCGTAATGACAATCGAACACAGAAATTGCATTGCAGTTCAATTCTACAGTCCCTGAGAGACTTCTCTCCAAGTGATTAATGTGGCGACGTGCATTGTACAGACGTTCCCCTGAGAGTCAGGCTCCAGGATTCCGAAGCTCCAGTGACAATTTACTGTATCCCTCAAACCCCCATTATGACAATGGAACAACGGAATTTCATCGCAGTTCAATTCTACAATCCCTAAGAAACTTCTCTCCAAGTGACTAATGTGGCGACGTGCATTGTACAGACGTTCCCCTGAGAGTCAGCTCCAGGATTCCGATGCTCCAGTGACTATTTACTGTATCCCTCAAACCCTCGTAATGACAATGGAACAAAGAAATTGCATCGCAGTTGAATTCTACAGGCCCCAAGAGACATCTCCCAAAGTGAATAATGTGGCGACGTACATTGTACAGACGGTCTCCTGAGAGTCAGGCCCCAGGATTCCGATGCTCCAGTAACAATTTATTGTAGCCGTCAAACCCTCTTTATGACAATGGAACAAGGAAATTGCATCGCAGTTCAATTCTAGAGTCCCTAAGATACTTCCCTCCAAGTGTCTAATGTGGCGACGTGCATTGTACAGACATTCCCCTGAGAGTCAGGCACCAGTATTCCGATGCTAAACTGATAATTTACTGTATCCCTCAAACACTCGTAATGACAATCGAACAAAGAAATTGCATTGCAGTTCAATTTTAGTGTCCCTGTGAGACTTCTCTCCAAGTGACTAATGTGGCGACGTACATTGTACAGACGTTCCACTGAGAGTCAGGCTCCAGGATTCCGATGCTCCAGTGACAATTTACTGTATCCCTCAAAACCTCGTTATAACAATGCAACAAAGAAATTGCATTGGAGTTAAATTCTACAGTCCCTAAGAGATTTCTAAGTGACTAATGTGGCGACGTGCATTGTACAGACGTTCCCCTGAGGGTCAGGCTCCAGGATTCCGAAGCTCCAGTGACAGGTTACTGTATCCCTTATACCCTCGTAATGACAATGGAACAAAGAAATTGCATCGCAGTTAAATTCTACAGTCGCTAAGAGACTTCTCTCCAAGTGACTAATGTTGCGACGTGCATCGTACAGACGATCAGCTAAGAGTCAGGCTCCAGGATACCGATGCTCCAGTGACGATTTACTGTATCCCTCAAATCCTCGTAATGACAATGGAACAAAGAAATTGCATCGCAGTTAAATTCTACAGTCCCTAAGAGATTTCTCTCCAAGTGACTAATGTGGCGACGCGCATTTTACAGTCGTTCCCCTGAGAGTCAGGCTCCAGGATTCCGAAGCTCCAGTGACAATTTACTGTATCCCTCAAACCCCCATAATGACAATGGAACAAAGAAATTGCATCGCAGTTCAATTCTACAGTCCCTAAGAGACTTCTCTCCAAGTGACTAATGTGGCGACGTGCATTGTACAAACGTTCCCCTGAGAGTCAGCTCCAGGATTCCGATGCTCCAGTGACAATTTACTGTATCCCTCAAACCCTCGTAATGACAATGGAACAAAGAAATTGCATCGCAGTTGAATTCTACAGGCCCCAAGAGACATCTCCCAAAGTGAATAATGTGGCGACGTACATTGTACAGACGGTCCCCTGAGAGTCAGGCTCCAGGATTCCGATGCTCCAGTGACAATTTATTGTAGCCCTCAAACCCTCTTTATGACAATGGAACAAAGAAATTGCATCGCAGTTCAATTCTACAGTCCCTAAGATACTTCCCTCCAAGTGACTAATGTGGCGACGTGCATTGTACAGACATTCCCCTGAGAGTCAGGCACCAGTATACCGATGCTAAACTGATAATTTACTGTATCCCTCAAACCCTCGTAATGACAATGGAAAAAAGAAATTGCATCGCAGTTCAATTCTACAGTCCCTAAGAGACTTCTCCCCAAGTGACAAATGTGGCGACGTGCATTCTACAGACGTTCGCCTGAGAGTCACGCTCGAGGATTCCGATGCTCCAGTGACAATTTACTGTATCTCTCAAACCCTCGTAATGACAATGGAACAAAGAAATTACATCCCAGTTCAATTATACAGTCCCTAAGAGACTTCTCTCCAAGTGACTAATGTGGCGACGTGCATTGTACAGACGTTCCCCTGAGAGTCAGGCTCCAGGATTCCGATCCTCCACTGACAATTTGCTGTAACCCTCAAACCCTCGTAATGACAAGGGAACAAAAAAATAGCATCGCAGTTCAACCCTACAGTCCCTATGACATTTCTCTGCAAGTGCCTAATGTGGCGTCATGCATTGTAGAGACGTTAACCTGAGATTCAGGTTCCAGGAGTCCGATGCTCCAGTGACAATTTACTGTGTCCCTCAAACCCTCGTAATGACAATGCAACAAAGAAATTGCATCGCAATTCAATTCTACAGTCCGTAAGACACTTCTCTCCAAGTGAATAATGTGGCGACGTGCATTGTACAGACATGACCCTGAGAGTCAGTCTCCATGATTCCGATGCTCCAGTAACAATTTACTGTATCCCTCAAACCCTCGTAATAACATTGGAACAAAGAAATTGCATCGCAGTTCAATTCTACAGTCCCTAAGCGACTTCTCTCCAAGTGACTAATGTTGCGACGTGTATTGCACAGATGTTTCCCTGAGATTCAGGCTTTAGGATTCCGATGCTCCAGTGACAATTTACTGTATCCCTCAAACCCTCGTAATGACAATGGAACAAAGAAATTGCATCGCAGTTCAATTCTACAGTCCCTAAGAGACATCTGTCCAAGTGACTAATGTGACGACCTGCATTGTACAGACGTTCCCCTGAGGGTCAGGCTCCAGGATTCCGAAGCTCCAGTGACAGTTTACTGTATCCCTTAAACCCTCATAATGACAATTTTAACAAAGAAATTACATAGCAGATAATTCTACAGTCCCTAAAACACTTCTCTCAAAGTGACTAATGTTGCGACGTGCATTGTACAGACGATCGGCTAAGAGTCAGGCTCCAGGATTCCGATGCTCCAGTGTCGATTTACTGTATCCCTCAAATCCTCGTAATGACAATGGAACAAAGAAATTGCATCGCAGTTCAGTTCTACAGTCCCCAAGAGACTTCCCTCCAAGTGACTAATGTGGCGATGTGCATTGTACAGACGTTCCCCTGAGAGGCAGGCTCCAGGATTCCGAAGCTCCAGTGACAATTTACAGTATCCCTCAAACCCTCATAATGACAATGGAAAAAATAAATTGCATCGCAGTTCAGTTCTACAGTCCCCAAGAGACTTCCCTCCAAGTGACTAATGTGGCGATGTGCATTGTACAGACGTTCCCCTGAGAGGCAGGCTCCAGGATTCCGATGCTCCACAGATAATTTACTGTATCCCTCAAACCCTCGTAATGACAATCGAACACAGAAATTGCATTGCAGTTAAATTCTACAGTCGCTGAGAGACTTCTCTCCAAGTGACTAATGTGGCGACGTGCATTGTACAGACGTTCCCCTGAGAGTCAGGCTCTAGGATTTCGATGCTCCAGTGACAATTTACTGTGTCCTTCAAACCCTCGTAATGACAATGGAACAACGGAATTTCATCCCAGTTCAATTATACAATCCCTAAGAGACTTCTCGCCAATGACTAATGTGGCGACGTGCATTGTACAGACGTTCTCCTGCGGGTCAGGCTCCAGGATTCCGAAGCTCCAGTGACATTTTTCTGTATCCCTCAAACCGTGGTAATAAGAATGAAACAAAGAAATTGCAAAGCAGTTAAATTCTACAGTGCGTAAGAGACTTCTCTCCAAGTGACTAATGTGGAGACGTGCATTGCCACAGATGTTCCCCTGAGATTCAGGCTTTAGGATTCCGATGCTCCAGTGACAATTTACTGTATCCCTCAAACCCTCGTAATGACAATGGAATAAAGAAATTGCATCGCAGTTCAATTCTACAGTCCCTAAGAGACTTCTCTCCAAATGACTAAGGAAGCGACGTGCATTGTACAGACGTTCCCCTGAGAGTCAGGCTCCAGGATTCCGATGCTCCAGTGACAATTTACTGTATCCCTCAAACCCTCGTAATGACAATGGAATAAAGAAATTGCATCGCAGTTCAATTCTACAGTCCCTAAGAGACTTCTCTCCAAATGACTAAGGAAGCGACGTGCATTGTACAGACGTTCCCCTGAGAGTCAGGCTCTAGGATTCCGATGCTAAACTGATAATTTACTGTATCCCTCAAACACTCGTAATGACAATCGAACAAAGAAATTGCATTGCAGTTCAATTCCACAGTCCCTGAGAGACTTCTCTCCAAGTGACTAATGTGGTGTCATGCATTGTACAGACGTTCCCCTGAGAGTAAGGCTATAGGATTTCGATGCTCCAGTGACAATTTACTGTGTCCCTCAAACCCTCGTAATGACAATGGAACAAAGAAATTGCATCGCAGTTCAATTCTACAGTCCGTAAGAGACTTCTCTCCAAGTGAATAATGTGGCGACGTGCATTGTACAGACATGCCCCTGAGAATCAGTCTCCACGATTCCGATGCTCCAGTAACAATTTACTGTATCCCTCAAACCCTCGTAATAACATTGGAACAAAGAAATTGCATCGCAGTTCAACCCTACAGTCCCTAAGCGACTTCTCTCCAAGTGACTAATGTTGCGACGTGTATTGCACAGATGTTTCCCTGAGATTCAGGCTTTAGGATGCCGATGCTCCAGTGACAATTTACTGTATCCCTCAAACCCTCGTAATGACAATGGAACAAAGAAATTGCATCGCAGTTCAATTCTACAGCCCCTAAGAGACTTCTCTCCAAGTGACTAATGTTGCGACGTGCATTGTACAGACGATCAGCTAAGAGTCAGGCTCCAGGATTCCGATGCTCCACTGACAATTAACTGTATCCCTCAAACCCTCGTAATGACAATGGAACAAAGAAATTGCATCGCAGTTCAATTCTACAGTCATTAAGAGACTTCTTTCCAAGTGACTAATGTGGCGACGTGCATTGTACAGACGTTCCCCTGAGGGTCAGGCTCCAGGATTCCGAAGCTCCAGTGACAGTTTACTCTATCCCTTAAACCCTCATAATGACAATTTTAACAAAGAAATTGCATAGCAGTTAAATTCTACAGTCCCTAAGAGACTTCTCTCCAAGTGACTAATGTTGCGACGTGCATTGTACAGACGATCAGCTAAGAGTCAGGCTCCAGGATTCCGATGCTCCAGTGTCGATTTACTGTATCCCTCAAATCCTCGTAATGACAATGGAACAAAGAAATTGCATCGCAGTTAAATTCTACAGTCCCTAAGAAATTTCTCTCCAAGTGACTAATGTGGCGACGTGCGTTTTACAGACGTTCCCCTGAGAGTAAAGCTCCAGGATTCCAGTGCTCCAGTGACAATTTACTGTATCCCTTAAACCCTCGTAATGATAAGGGAACAAAAAAATTGCATCGCAGTTCAACCCTACAGTCCCTATGAGATTTCTCTGCAAGTGCCTAATGTGGCGTCATGCATTGTAGAGACGTTAAACTGAGATTCAGGCTCCAGGATTCCGATGCTCCACAGATAAATTACTGTATCCCTCAAACCCTCGTAATGACAATCGAACACAGAAATTGCATTGCAGTTCAATTCTACAGTCCCTGAGAGACTTCTCTCCAAGTGATTAATGTGGCGACGTGCATTGTACAGACGTTCCCCTGAGAGTCAGGCTCCAGGATTCCGAAGCTCCAGTGACAATTTACTGTATCCCTCAAACCCCCATAATGACAATGGAACAACGGAATTTCATCGCAGTTCAATTCTACAATCCCTAAGAAACTTCTCTCCAAGTGACTAATGTGGCGACGTGCATTGTACAGACGTTCCCCTGAGAGTCAGCTCCAGGATTCCGATGCTCCAGTGACAATTTACTGTATCCCTCAAACCCTCGTAATGACAAGGGAACAAAAAAATAGCATCGCAGTTCAACCCTACAGTCCCTATGACATTTCTCTGCAAGTGCCTAATGTGGCGTCATGCATTGTAGAGACGTTAACCTGAGATTCAGGTTCCAGGATTCCGATGCTCCAGTGACAATTTACTGTGTCCCTCAAACCCTCGTAATGACAATGCAACAAAGAAATTGCATCGCAATTCAATTCTACAGTCCGTAAGACACTTCTCTCCAAGTGAATAATGTGGCGACGTGCATTGTACAGACATGACCCTGAGAGTTAGTCTCCATGATTCCGATGCTCCAGTAACAATTTACTGTATCCCTCAAACCCTCGTAATAACATTGGAACAAAGAAATTGCATCGCAGTTCAATTCTACAGTCCCTAAGCGACTTCTCTCCAAGTGACTAATGTTGCGACGTGTATTGCACAGATGTTTCCCTGAGATTCAGGCTTTAGGATTCCGATGCTCCAGTGACAATTTACTGTATCCCTCAAACCCTCGTAATGACAATGGAACAAAGAAATTGCATCGCAGTTCAATTCTACAGCCCCTAAGAGACTTCTCTCCAAGTGACTAATGTTGCGACGTGCGTTGTACAGACGATCAGCTAAGAGTCAGGCTCCAGGAATCCGATGCTCCACTGACAATTAACTGTATCCCTCAAACCCTCGTAATGACAATGGAACAAAGAAATTGCATCGCAGTTCAATTCTACAGTCCCTAAGAGACATCTGTCCAAGTGACTAATGTGACGACCTGCATTGTACAGACGTTCCCCTGAGGGTCAGGCTCCAGGATTCCGAAGCTCCAGTGACAGTTTACTGTATCCCTTAAACCCTCATAATGACAATTTTAACAAAGAAATTACATAGCAGATAATTCTACAGTCCCTAAAACACTTCTCTCAAAGTGACTAATGTTGCGACGTGCATTGTACAGACGATCGGCTAAGAGTCAGGCTCCAGGATTCCGATGCTCCAGTGTCGATTTACTGTATCCCTCAAATCCTCGTAATGACAATGGAACAAAGAAATTGCATCGCAGTTCAGTTCTACAGTCCCCAAGAGACTTCCCTCCAAGTGACTAATGTGGCGATGTGCATTGTACAGACGTTCCCCTGAGAGGCAGGCTCCAGGATTCCGAAGCTCCAGTGACAATTTACAGTATCCCTCAAACCCTCATAATGACAATGGAAAAAATAAATTGCATCGCAGTTCAGTTCTACAGTCCCCAAGAGACTTCCCTCCAAGTGACTAATGTGGCGATGTGCATTGTACAGACGTTCCCCTGAGAGGCAGGCTCCAGGATTCCGATGCTCCACAGATAATTTACTGTATCCCTCAAACCCTCGTAATGACAATCGAACACAGAAATTGCATTGCAGATAAATTCTACAGTCGCTGAGAGACTTCTCTCCAAGTGACTAATGTGGCGACGTGCATTGTACAGACGTTCCCCTGAGAGTCAGGCTCTAGGATTTCGATGCTCCAGTGACAATTTACTGTGTCCTTCAATCCCTCGTAATGACAATGGAACAACGGAATTTCATCCCAGTTCAATTATACAATACCTAAGAGACTTCTCGCCAATGACTAATGTGGCGACGTGCATTGTACAGACGTTCTCCTGCGGGTCAGGCTCCAGGATTCCGAAGCTCCAGTGACATTTTTCTGTATCCCTCAAACCGTGGTAATAAGAATGAAACAAAGAAATTGCAAAGCAGTTAAATTCTACAGTGCGTAAGAGACTTCTCTCCAAGTGACTAATGTGGAGACGTGCATTGCACAGATGTTCCCCTGAGATTCAGGCTTTAGGATTCCGATGCTCCAGTGACAATTTACTGTATCCCTCAAACCCTCGTAATGACAATGGAATAAAGAAATTGCATCGCAGTTCAATTCTACAGTCCCTAAGAGACTTCTCTCCAAATGACTAAGGAAGCGACGTGCATTGTACAGACGTTCCCCTGAGAGTCAGGCTCCAGGATTCCGATGCTCCAGTGACAATTTACTGTATCCCTCAAACCCTCGTAATGACAATGGAATAAAGAAATTGCATCGCAGTTCAATTCTACAGTCCCTAAGAGACTTCTCTCCAAATGACTAAGGAAGCGACGTGCATTGTACAGACGTTCCCCTGAGAGTCAGGCTCTAGGATTCCGATGCTAAACTGATAATTTACTGTATCCCTCAAACACTCGTAATGACAATCGAACAAAGAAATTGCATTGCAGTTCAGTTCCACAGTCCCTGAGAGACTTCTCTCCAAGTGACTAATGTGGTGTCATGCATTGTACAGACGTTCCCCTGAGAGTAAGGCTATAGGATTTCGATGCTCCAGTGACAATTTACTGTGTCCCTCAAACCCTCGTAATGACAATGGAACAAAGAAATTGCATCGCAGTTCAATTCTACAGTCCGTAAGAGACTTCTCTCCAAGTGAATAATGTGGCGACGTGCATTGTACAGACATGCCCCTGAGAGTCAGTCTCCACGATTCCGATGCTCCAGTAACAATTTACTGTATCCCTCAAACCCTCGTAATAACATTGGAACAAAGAAATTGCATCGCAGTTCAACCCTACAGTCCCTAAGCGACTTCTCTCCAAGTGACTAATGTTGCGACGTGTATTGCACAGATGTTTCCCTGAGATTCAGGCTTTAGGATGCCGATGCTCCAGTGACAATTTACTGTATCCCTCAAACCCTCGTAATGACAATGGAACAAAGAAATTGCATCGCAGTTCAATTCTACAGCCCCTAAGAGACTTCTCTCCAAGTGACTAATGTTGCGACGTGCATTGTACAGACGATCAGCTAAGAGTCAGGCTCCAGGATTCCGATGCTCCACTGACAATTAACTGTATCCCTCAAACCCTCGTAATGACAATGGAACAAAGAAATTGCATCGCAGTTCAATTCTACAGTCATTAAGAGACTTCTTTCCAAGTGACTAATGTGGCGACGTGCATTGTACAGACGTTCCCCTGAGGGTCAGGCTCCAGGATTCCGAAGCTCCAGTGACAGTTTACTCTATCCCTTAAACCCTCATAATGACAATTTTAACAAAGAAATTGCATAGCAGTTAAATTCTACAGTCCCTAAGAGACTTCTCTCCAAGTGACTAATGTTGCGACGTGCATTGTACAGACGATCAGCTAAGAGTCAGGCTCCAGGATTCCGATGCTCCAGTGTCGATTTACTGTATCCCTCAAATCCTCGTAATGACAATGGAACAAAGAAATTGCATCGCAGTTAAATTCTACAGTCCCTAAGAAATTTCTCTCCAAGTGACTAATGTGGCGACGTGCATTTTACAGACGTTCCCCTGAGAGTAAAGCTCCAGGATTCCAGTGCTCCAGTGACAATTTACTGTATCCCTTAAACCCTCGTAATGATAAGGGAACAAAAAAATTGCATCGCAGTTCAACCCTACAGTCCCTATGAGATTTCTCTGCAAGTGCCTAATGTCGCGTCATGCATTGTAGAGACGTTAAACTGAGATTCAGGCTCCAGGATTCCGATGCTCCACAGATAAATTACTGTATCCCTCAAACCCTCGTAATGACAATCGAACACAGAAATTGCATCGCAGTTAAGTTCTACAGTCCCTAAGAGATTTCTCTCCAAGTGACTAATGTGGCGACGCGCATTTTACAGACGTTCCCCTGAGAGTCAGGCTCCAGGATTCCGATGCTCCAGTGACAATTTACTGTATCCCTCAAACCCTCGTAATGACAATGGAACAAAGGAATTGCATCGCAGTTCAATTCTACAGTCCCTAAGCGACTTCTCTCCAAGTGACTAATGTGGCGACGTGCATTGTACAGACGTACCCCTGAGAGTCAGGCTTCAGTATTCCGACGCTCCATTGACAATTTACTGTGTGCCTCAAACCCTCGTTATAACAATGCAACAAAGAAATTGCATCGCAGTTAAATTCTACAGTCCCTAAGACATTTCTCTCCAAGTGACTAATGTGGCGACGTGCATTGTACAGACGTTCCCCTGAGAGTCAGCTCCAGGATTCCGATGCTCCAGTGACAATTTACTGTATCCCTCAAACCCTCGTAATGACAATGGAACAAAGAAATTGCATCGCAGTTGAATTCTACAGGCCCCAAGAGACATCTCCCAAAGTGAATAATGTGGCGACGTACATTGTACAGACGGTCTCCTGAGAGTCAGGCTCCAGGATTCCGATGCTCCAGTAACAATTTATTGTAGCCGTCAAACCCTCTTTATGACAATGGAACAAGGAAATTGCATCGCAGTTCAATTCTAGAGTCCCTAAGATACTTCCCTCCAAGTGTCTAATGTGGCGACGTGCATTGTACAGACATTCCCCTGAGAGTCAGGCACCAGTATTCCGATGCTAAACTGATAATTTACTGTATCCCTCAAACACTCGTAATGACAATCGAACAAAGAAATTGCATTGCAGTTCAATTTTACTGTCCCTGTGAGACTTCTCTCCAAGTGACTAATGTGGCGACGTACATTGTACAGACGTTCCACTGAGAGTCAGGCTCCAGGATTCCGATGCTCCAGTGACAATTTACTGTATCCCTCAAAACCTCGTTATAACAATGCAACAAAGAAATTGCATTGGAGTTAAATTCTACAGTCCCTAAGAGATTTCTAAGTGACTAATGTGGCGACGTGCATTGTACAGACGTTCCCCTGAGGGTCAGGCTCCAGGATTCCGAAGCTCCAGTGACAGGTTACTGTATCCCTTAAACCATCGTAATGACAATGGAACAAAGAAATTGCATCGCAGTTAAATTCTACAGTCGCTAAGAGACTTCTCTCCAAGTGACTAATGTTGCGACGTGCATTGTACAGACGATCAGCTAAGAGTCAGGCTCCAGGATTCCGATGCTCCAGTGACGATTTACTGTATCCCTCAAATCCTCGTAATGACAATGGAACAAAGAAATTGCATCGCAGTTAAATTCTACAGTCCCTAAGAGATTTCTCTCCAAGTGACTAATGTGGCGACGCGCATTTTACAGTCGTTCCCCTGAGACTCAGGCTCCAGGATTCCGAAGCTCCAGTGACAATTTACTGTATCCCTCAAACCCCCATAATGACAATGGAACAAAGAAATTGCATCGCAGTTCAATTCTACAGTCCCTAAGAGACTTCTCTCCAAGTGACTAATGTGGCGACGTGCATTGTACAAACGTTCCCCTGAGAGTCAGCTCCAGGATTCCGATGCTCCAGTGACAATTTACTGTATCCCTCAAACCCTCGTAATGACAATGGAACAAAGAAATTGCATCGCAGTTGAATTCTACAGGCCCCAAGGGACATCTCCCAAAGTGAATAATGTGGCGACGTACATTGTACAGACGGTCCCCTGAGAGTCAGGCTCCAGGATTCCGATGCACCAGTGACAATTTATTGTAGCCCTCAAACCCTCTTTATGACAATGGAACAAAGAAATTGCATCGCAGTTCAATTCTACAGTCCCTAAGATACTTCCCTCCAAGTGACTAATGTGGCGACGTGCATTGTACAGACATTCCCCTGAGAGTCAGGCACCAGTATTCCGATGCTAAACTGATAATTTACTGTATCCCTCAAACACTCGTAATGACAATCGAACAAAGAAATTGCATTGCAGTTCAATTTTACTGTCCCTGTGAGACTTCTCTCCAAGTGACTAATGTGGCGACGTGCATTGTACAGACGTTCCCCTGAGAGTCAGGCTCCAGGATTTCCATGCTCCAGTGACAATTTACTGTGTCCTTCAAACCCTCGTAATGACAATGGAACAACGGAATTTCATCGCAGTTCAATTCTACAATCCCTAAGAGACTTTTCTATAAGTGACTAATGTGGCGACGTGCATTGTACAGACGTTCTCCTGCGGGTCAGGCTCCAGGATTCCGAAGCTCCAGTGACGTTTTACTGTATCCCTCAAACCGTGGTAATGAGAATGAAACAAAGAAATTGCATAGCAGTTCAATTCTACAGTCCCTATGAGACTTCTCTCCAAGTGACTAATGTGGCGATGTGCATTGTACAGACGTTCCCCTGAGAGTCAGGCTCCAGGATTCCGATGCTCCACTGACAATTTACTGTATCCCTCAAACCCTCGTAATGATAATGGAACAAAGAAATTCCATTGCAGTTCAATTCTACAGTCTCTAAGAGACTTCTCTCCAAGTGACTAATGTGGCCACGTGCATTTTACAGACGTTCCCCTGAGATTCAGGCTCCAGGATTCCGATGCTCCACTGACAATTTACTGTATTCCTCAAACCCTCGTAATGACAATGGAACAAAGAAATTGCATCACAGTTCAACCTTACAGTCCCTATGAGACGTCTCTCCAAGTGCCTAATGTTGCGTCATGCATTGTAGAGACGTTCCCCTGAGATTCAGGCTCCAGGATTCCGATGCACCAATGACTATTTACTGTATCTATAATACCCTCATAATGACAATGGAACAAAGAAATTGCATCGCTGTTCAATTCTACAGTCCCTAAGAGACTTCTCTCCAAGTGACTAATGTGGCGACGAGCATTGTACAGAAGTTCCCCTGACACTCAGGCTCCAGGATTCCGAAGCTCCAGTGACAATTTACTGTATCCCTCAAACCCCCATAATGACAATGGAACAAAGAAATTGCATCGCAGTTGAATTCTACAGGCCCCAAGAGACATCTCCCAAAGTGAATAATGTGGCGACGTACATTGTACAGACGGTCTCCTGAGAGTCAGGCTCCAGGATTCCGATGCTCCAGTGACAATTTATTGTAGCCCTCAAACCCTCTTTATGACAATGGAACAAAGAAATTGCATCGCAGTTCAATTCTACAGTCCCTAAGATACTTCCCTCCAAGTGACTAATGTGGCGACGTGCATTGTACAGACATTCCCCTGAGAGTCAGGCACCAGTATTCCGATGCTAAACTGATAATTTACTGTATCCCTCAAACACTCGTAATGACAATCGAACAAAGAAATTGCATTGCAGTTCAATTTTACTGTCCCTGTGAGACTTCTCTCCAAGTGACTAATGTGGCGACGTACATTGTACAGACGTTCCACTGAGAGTCAGGCTCCAGGATTCCGATGCTCCAGTGACAAATTACTGTATCCCTCATAACCTCGTTATAACAATGCAACAAAGAAATTGCATTGGAGTTAAATTCTACAGTCCGTAAGAGATTTCTCTCTAAGTGACTAATGTGGCGACGTGCATTGTACAGACGTTCCCCTGAGGGTCAGGCTCCAGGATTCCGAAGCTCCAGTGACAGGTTACTGTATCCCTTAAACCCTCGTAATGACAATGGAACAAAGAAATTGCATAGCAGTTAAATTCTACAGTCGCTAAGAGACTTCTCTCCAAGTGACTAATGTTGCGACGTGCATTGTACAGACGATCAGCTAAGAGTCAGGCTCCAGGATTCCGATGCTCCAGTGACGATTTACTGTATCCCTCAAATCCTCGTAATGACAATGGAACAAAGAAATTGCATCGCAGTTAAGTTCTACAGTCCCTAAGAGATTTCTCTCCAAGTGACTAATGTGGCGACGCGCATTTTACAGACGTTCCCCTGAGAGTCAGGCTCCAGGATTCCGATGCTCCAGTGACAATTTACTGTATCCCTCAAACCCTCGTAATGACAATGGAACAAAGGAATTGCATCGCAGTTCAATTCTACAGTCCCTAAGCGACTTCTCTCCAAGTGACTAATGTGGCGACGTGCATTGTACAGACGTACCCCTGAGAGTCAGGCTTCAGTATTCCGACGCTCCATTGACAATTTACTGTGTGCCTCAAACCCTCGTTATAACAATGCAACAAAGAAATTGCATCGCAGTTAAATTCTACAGTCCCTAAGACATTTCTCTCCAAGTGACTAATGTGGCGACGTGCATTGTACAGACGTTCCCTGAGAGTCAGGCTCCGGGATTCCGATCCTCCAGTGTCGATTTACTGTATCCCTCAAATCCTCGTAATGACAATGGAACAAAGTAATTGCATCGTAGTTAAATTCTACAGTCCCTAAGACATTTCTCTCCAAGTGACTAATGAGGCGACGTGCATTGTACAGACGTTCCCCTGAGAGTCAGGCTCCAGCATTCCGAAGCTCCAGTGACAATTTACTGTATCCCTCAAACCCTCGTTATAACAATGCAACAAAGAAATTGCATCGCAGTTCAATTCTACAGTCCCTAAGAGACTTCTCTCCAAGTGACTAATGTGGCGACCTGCATTGTACAGACGTTCCCCTGAGAGTCAGGCTCCGGGTTTCCGTTGCTCCAGTGACAATTTACTGTATCCCTCAAACCCTCGTAATGACAATGGAACAAAGAAATTGCATCGCAGTTCAATTCTACAGTCCCTAAGCGACTTCTCTCCCAGTGACTAATGTGGCGACGTGCATTGTACAGACGTTCCCCTGAGAATCAGGCTCCAGGATTCCGAAGCTCCAGTAACAATTTACTGTATCCCTCAAACCCTCGTTATAACAATGCAACAAAGAAATTGCATCTCAGTTAAATTCTACAGTCCCTAAGAGATTTATCTGCAAGTGACTAATGTGGCAACGTGCATTTTACAGACGTTCCCATGAGAGTCAGGCTCCAGGATTCCGATGCTCCAGTGACAATTTACTGTATCCCTCAAACCCTCCTAATGACAATGGAACAAAGAAATTGCATCGCAGTTCAATTCTACAATCCCTAAGCGACTTCTCTCCAAGTGCCTAATGTGGCGTCGTGTATTGCACAGATGTTCCCCTGAGATTCAGGCTTTAGGATTCCGATGCTCCAGTGACAATTTACTGTATCCCTCAAACCGTCGTAATGACAATGGAACAAAGAAATTGCATCGCAGTTCAATTCTACAGTCCCTAAGAGACTTCTCTCCAAGTGACTAATGTGGCGACGTGCATTGTACGGACGTTCCCCTGAGAGTCAGGTTCCAGGATTCCGATGCTCCAGTGACAATTTACTGTATCCCTCAAACCCTCGTAATGACAATGGAACAAAGAAATTGCATCGCAGTTCAACTCTACAGTCATTAAGAGACTTCTTTCCAAGTGACTAATGTGGCGACGTGCATTGTACAGACGTTCCCCTGAGGGTCAGGCTCCAGGATTCCGAAGCTCCAGTGACAGTTTACTGTATCCTCTAAACGCTCGTAATGACAATGGAACAAAGAAATTGCATAGCAGTTAAATTCTACAGTCCCTAAGAGACTTCTCTCCAAGTGACTAATGTTCCGACGTGCATTGTACAGACGATCAGCTAAGAGTCAGGCTCCAGGATTCCGATGCTCCAGTGACGATTTACTGTATCCCTCAAATCCTCGTAATGACAATGGAACAAAGAAATTGTATCACAGTTAAATTCTACAGTCCCTAAGAGATTTCTCTCCAAGTGACTAATGTGGCGACGTGCATTTTACAGACGTTCCCCTGAGAGTCAGGCTCCAGGATTCCGATGCTCCAGTGACAATTTACTGTATCCCTCAAATCCTCGTAATGACAATGGAACAAAGAAATTGCATCGCAGTTAAATTCTACAGTCCCTAAGAGATTTCTTTCCAAGTGACTAATGTGGCGAGGCGCATTTTACAGACGTTCCCCTGAGAGTCAGGCTCCAGGATTCCGATGCTCCAGTGACAATTTACTGTATCCCTCAAACCCTTGTAATGACAATGGAACAAAGAAATTGCATCGCAGTTAAATTCTACAGTCCCTAAGAGATTTCTCTCCAAGTGACTAATGAGGCGACGTGCATTGTACCGACGTTCCCCTGAGAGTCAGGCTCCAGGATTCCGAAGCTCCAGTGACAATTTACTGTATCCCTAAACCCTCGTTATAACAATGCAACAAAGAAATTGCATCGCAGTTCAATTCTACAGTCCCTAAGAGACTTCTCTCCAAGTGACTAATGTGGCGACCTGCATTGTACAGACGTTCCCCTGAGAGTCAGGCTCCGGGATTCCGATGCTCCAGTGACAATTTACTGTATCCCTCAAACCCTCGTAATGACAATGGAACAAAGAAATTGCATCGCAGTTCAATTCTACAGTCATTAAGAGACTTCTTTCCAAGTGACTAATGTGGCGACGTGCATTGTACAGACGTTCCCCTGAGGGTCAGGCTCCAGGATTCCGAAGCTCCAGTGACAGTTTACTGTATCCTTTAAACGCTCGTAATGACAATGGAATAAAGAAATTGCATAGCAGTTAAATTCTACAGTCCCTAAGAGACTTCTCTCCAAGTGACTAATGTTGCGACGTGCATTGTACAGACGATCAGCTAAGAGTCAGGCTCCAGGATTCCGATGCTCCAGTGACGATTTACTGTATCCCTCAAATCCTCGTAATGACAATGGAACAAAGAAATTGCATCACAGTTAAATTCTACAGTCCCTAAGAGATTTCTCTCCAAGTGACTAATGTGGCGACGTGCATTTTACAGACGTTCCCCTGAGAGTCAGGCTCCAGGATTCCGATGCTCCAGTGACAATTTACTGTATCCCTCAAAACCTCGTAATGACAATGGAACAAAGAAATTGCATCGCAGTTCAATTCTACAGTCCCTAAGCGACTTGTCTCCAAGTGACTAATGTGGCGACGTGCATTGTACAGACGTTTCTCCTGAGAGTCAGGCTCCAGTAATCCGATGCTCCATTGACAATTTACTGTATCCCTCAAACCCTCGTAATGACAATGGAACAAAGAAATTGCATCGCAGTTCAATTCTACAGTCATTAAGAGACTTCTTTCCAAGTGACTAATGTGGCGAAGTGCATTGTACAGACGTTCCCCTGAGAGTCAGGCTCCAGGATTCCGATGCTCAAGTGACGATTAACTGTATCCCTCAAATCCTCGTAATGACCATCGAACAAAGAAATTGCATCGCAGTTAAATTCTACGGTCCCTAAGAGATTTCTTTCCAAGTGACTAATGTGGCGAGGCGCATTTTACAGACGTTCCCCTGAGAGTCAGGCTCCAGGATTCCGATGCTCCAGTGACAATTTACTGTATCCCTCAAACCCTCGTAATGACAATGGAACAAAGAAATTGCATCGCAGTTAAATTCTACAGTCCCTAAGAGATTTCCCTCCAAGTGACTAATGTGGCGACGTGCATTTTACAGACGTTCCCCTGAGAGTCAGGCTCCAGGATTCCGATGCTCCAGTGACAATTTACTGTATCCCTCAATCCCTCGTAATGACAATGGAACAAAGAAATTGCATCGCAGTTCAATTCTACAGACCCTAAGCGACTTGTCTCCAAGTGAATATTGTGGCGACGTGCATTGTACAGACGTTCCCCTGAGAGTCAGGCTCCAGTAATCCGATGCTCCATTGACAATTTACTGTATCCCTCAAACCCTCGTAATGACAATGGAACAAAGAAATTGCATCGCAGTTCAATTCTACAGTCATTAAGAGACTTCTTTCCAAGTGACTAATGTGGCGAAGTGCATTGTACAGACGTTCCCCTGAGAGTCAGGCTCCAGGATTCCGATGCTCAAGTGACGATTTACTGTATCCCTCAAATCCTCGTAATGACAATGGAACAAGGAAATTGCATCGCAGTTAAATTCTACAGTCCCTAAGAGATTTCTTTCCAAGTGACTAATGTGGCGAGGCGCATTTTACAGACGTTCCCCTGAGAGTCAGGCTCCAGGATTCCGATGCTCCAGTGACAATTTACTGTATCCCTCAAACCCTCGTAATGACAATGGAACAAAGAAATTGCATCGCAGTTAAATTCTACAGTCCCTAAGAGATTTCTCTCCAAGTGACTAATGTGGCGACGTGCATTTTACAGACGTTCCCCTGAGAGTCAGGCTAAAGGATTCCGATGCTCCAGTGACAATTTACTGTATCCCTCAAACCCTCGTAATGACAATGGAACAAAGAAATTGCATCGCAGTTCAATTCTACAGACCCTAAGCGACTTGTCTCCAAGTGACTAATGTGGCGACGTGCATTGTACAGACGTTCCCCTGACAGTCATGCTCCAGTATTCCGATGCTCCATTGACAATTTACTGTATCCCTCAAACCCTCGTAATGACAATGGAACAAAGAAATTGCATCGCAGTTCAATTCTACAGTCATTAAGAGACTTCTTTCCAAGTGACTAATGTGGCGAAGTGCATTGTACAGACGTTCCCCTGAGAGTCAGGCTCCAGGATTCCGATGCTCCAGTGACAATTTACTGTATCCATCAAACCCTCGTAATGACAATGGAACAAAGAAATTGCATCGCAGTTAAATTCTACAGTCCCTAAGCGACTTCTCTCCAAGTGACTAATGTGGCGACGTGCATTGTACAGACGTTCCCCTGAGAGTCAGGCTCCAGGATTCCGATGCTCCAGTGACGATTTACTGTATCCCTCAAATCCTCGTAATGACAATGGAACAAAGAAATTGCATCGCAGTTAAATTCTACAGTCCCTAAGAGATTTCTCTCCAAGTGACTAATGAGGCGACGTGCATTGTACAGACGTTTTCCTGAGAGTCAGGCTCAAGGATTCCGAAGCTCCAGTGACAATTTACTGTATCCCTAAACCCTCGTTATAACAATGGAACAAAGAAATTGCATCGCAGTTCAATTCTACAGACCCTAAGCGACTTGTCTCCAAGTGACTAATGTGGCGACCTGCATTGTACAGACGTTCCCCTGAGAGTCAGGCTCCGGGATTCCGATGCTCCAGTGACAATTTACTGTATCCCTCAAACCCTCGTAATGACAATGGAACAAAGAAATTGCATCGCAGTTCAATTCTACAGTCCCTAAGCGACTTCTCTCCAAGTGACTAATGTGGCGACGTGCATTGTAAAGACGTTCCCCTGAGAGTCAGTCTCCAGGATACCGAAGCTCCAGTGACAATTTACTGTATCCCTCAAACCCTCGTTATAACAATGCAACAAAGAAATTGCATCGCAGTTAAATTCTACAGTCCCTAAGAGATTTCTCTCCAAGTGACTAATGTGGCGACGTGCATTTTACAGACGTTCCCCTGAGCGTCAGGCTCCAGGATTCCGATGCTCCAGTGACAATTTACTGTATCCCTCAAACCCTCGTAATGACAATGGAACAAAGAAATTGCATCGCAGTTCAATTCTACAGTCCCAAAGCGACTTCTCTCCAAGTGACTAATGTGGCGACGTGCATTGTACAGACGTTCCCCTCAGAGTCAGGCTCCAGGATTCCGAAGCTCCAGTGACAATTTACTGTATCCCTCAAACCCTCGTTATAACAATGCAACAAAGAAATTGCATCGCAGTTAAATTCTACAGTCCGTAAGAGATTTCTCTCCAAGTGACTAATGTGGCGACGTGCAATTTACAGACGTTCCCCTGAGAGTCAGGCTCCAGGATTCCGATGCTCCAGTGACAATTTACTGTATCCCTCAAACCCCCATAATGACAATGGAACAAAGAAATTGCATCGCAGTTCAATTCTGCAGTCATTAAGAGACTTCTTTCCAAGTGACTAATGTGGCGACGTGCATTGTACGGACGTTCCCCTGAGAGTCAGGTTCCAGGATTCCGATGCTCCACTGACAATTTACTGTATCCGTCAAACCCTCGTAATGACAATGGAACAAAGAAATTGCATCGCAGTTCAATTCTACAGTCATTGAGAGACTTGTTTCCAAGTGACGAATGTGGCGACGTGCATTGTACAGACGTTCCCGTGAGGGTCAGGCTCCAGGATTCCGAAGCTCCAGTGACAGTTTACTGTATCCCTTAAACGCTCGTAATGACAATGGAACAAAGAAATTGCATAGCAGTTAAATTCTACAGTCCCTAAGAGACTTCTCTCCAAGTGACTAATGTTGCGACGTGCATTGTACAGACGATCAGCTAAGAGTCAGGCTCCAGGATTCCGATGCTCCAGTGACGATTTACTGTATCCCTCAAATCCTCGTATTGACAATGGAACAAAGAAATTGCATCGCAGTTAAATTCTACAGTCCCTAAGAGATTTCTCTCCAAGTGACTAATGTGGCGACGTGCATTTTACAGACGTTCCCCTGAGAGTCAGGCTCCAGGATTCCGAAGCTCCAGTGACAATTTACTGTATCCCTCAAACCCTCGTAATGACAATGGAACAAAGAAATTGCATCGCAGTTCTATTCTACAGTCCCTAAGCAACTTCTCTCCAAGTGACTAATCTGGCGACGTGCATTGTACAGACGTTCCCCTGAGAGTCAGGCTCCAGTATTCCGATGCTCCATTGACAATTTACTGTATCCCTCAAACCCTCGTAATGACAATGGAACAAAGAAATTGCATCGCAGTTCAATTCTACAGTCATTAAGAGACTTCTTTCCAAGTGACTAATGTTGGGACGTGCATTGTACGGACGTTCCCCTGAGAGTCAGGTTCCACGATTCCGATGCTCCAGTGACAATTTACTGTATCCCTCAAACCCTCGTAATGTCAATGGAACAAAGAAATTGCATCGCAGTTCAATTCTACAGTCCCCAAGAGACTTCTCCGCAAGTGAATAATGTGGCGACGTGCGTTGTACAGACGTTCGCCTGAGAGTCAGACTCCAGGATTCCGAAGCTGCAGTGACAATTTACTGTATCCCTCAAATCCTCGTAATGACAATGGAACAAAGAAATTGCATCGCAGTTCAATTCTACAGTCATTAGGAGACTTCTTTCCAATTGACTAATGCGGCGACGTGCATTGTACGGACGTTCCACTGAGAGTTAGTCTCCAGGATTCCGATGCTCCACTGACAATTTACTGTATCGCTCAAACCCTCGTAATGACAATGGAACAAAGAAATTGCATCGCAGTTCAATTCTACAGTCATTAAGAGACTTCTTTCCAAGTGACTAATGTGGCGACGTGCATTGTACGGACGTTCCCCTGAGAGTCAGTCTCCACGATTCCGATGCTCCACTGACAATTTACTGTATCCCTCAAACCCTCGTAATGGCAATGGAACAAAGAAATTGCATCGCAGTTCAATTCTACAGTCCCCAAGATACTTCTCCCCAAGTGAATAATTTGGCGACATGCATCGTACAGACGTTCCCCTGAGAGTCAGGCTCCAGGATTCTGAAGCTCCAGTGACAATTTACTGTATCCCTCAAACCCTCGTTATAACAATGCAACAAAGAAATTGCATCGCAGTTCAATTCTACAGTCCCTAAGAGACTTCTATCCAAGTGACTAATGTGGCGACCTGCATTGTACAGACGTTCCCCTGAGAGTCAGGCTCCAGGATTCCGATGATCCACTGACAATTTACTGTAACCCTCAAACACTCATAATGACAATGGAACAAAGAAATTGCATCGCAGTTCAATTCTACATTCCCTAAGCGACTTCTCTCCAAGTGACTAATGAGGCGACGTGCATTGTACAGACGTTCCCCTGAGAGTCAGGCTCCAGGATTCCGAAGCTCCAGTGACAATTTACTGTATCCCTCAAACCCTCGTTATAACAATGCAACAAAGAAATTGCATCGCAGTTGAATTCTACAGTCCCTAAGAGACTTCTCTCCAAGTGACTAATGTGGCGACCTGCATTGTAGAGACGTTCCCCTGAGAGTCAGGCTCCAGGATTCCGACGCTCCACTGGCAATTTACTGTAACCCTCAAACCCTCGTAATGACAATGGAACAAAGAAATTGCATCGCAG
Organism: Schistocerca gregaria; assembly: GCF_023897955.1. Taxonomy (NCBI): domain Eukaryota; kingdom Metazoa; phylum Arthropoda; class Insecta; order Orthoptera; family Acrididae; genus Schistocerca; species Schistocerca gregaria. The sequence goes on from NC_064926.1 coordinate 76,438,587, forward strand.
TTCAATTCTACAGTCCCTAAGAGACTTCTCTCCAAGTGACTTATGTGGCGACCTGCATTGTACAGACGTTCCCCTGAGAGTCAGGCTCCAGGATTCCGAAGCTCCAGCGACAATTTACTGTATCCCTCAAATCCACGTTATAACAATGCAACAAAGAAATTGCATCGCAGTTCAATTCTACAGTCCCTAAGAGACTTCTCTCCAAGTGACTAATGTGGCGACCTGCATTGTACAGACGTTCCCCTGAGAGTTAGGCTCCAGGATTCCGATGCTCCAGTGACAATTTACTGTATCCCTCAAACCCTCATAATGACAATGGAACAAAGAAATTGCATCGCAGTTCAATTCTACAGTCCCTAAGAGACTTCTCTCCAAGTGACTAGTGTGGCGACCTGCATTGTACAGACGTTCCCCTGAGAGTTAGGCTCCAGGATTCCGATGCTCCAGTGACAATTTACTGTATCCCTCAAACCCTCATAATGACAATTGAACAAAGAAATTGCATCGCAGTTCAATTCTACAATCGGTATGCGACTTCTCTCCAAGTGACTAATGTGGCGACGTGCATTGTACAGACGTTCCCCTGAGAGTCAGGCTCCAGGATTCCGAAGCTCCAGTGACAATTTACTGTATCCCTCAAACCCTCGTTATAACAATGCAATAAAGAAATTGCATCGCACTTCAACCCTACAGTCCCTATGAGACTTCTCTGCAAGTGCCTAATGTGGCGTCATGCATTGTAGAGACGTTCCCCTGAGAGTCAGGCTCTAGGATTCCGAAACTCCAGTGACAATTTACTGTATCCCTCAAACCCTCGTAATGACAATGGAACAAAGAAATTGCATCGCAGTTCAATTCTACAGTCCCTAAGCGACTTCTCTCCAAGTGACTAATGTGGCGACCTGCATTGTACAGACGTTCCCCTGAGAGTCAGGCTCCAGGATTCCGAAGCTCCAGTGACAATTTACAGTATCCCTCAAACCCTCGTAATGACAATGGAACAACGGAATTGCATCGCAGTTCAATTCTACAGTCCCTAAGAGACTTCTCTCCAAGTGACTAATGTGGCATCGTGCATTGTACAGACGTTCCCCTGAAGGTCAGGCTCCAGGATTCCGAAGCTCCAGTGACAGTTTACTGTATCCCTCAAACCCTCGTACTGACAATGGAACAAAGAAATTGCATCGCAGTTCAATTCTACAGTCCCTAAGCGACTTCTCTCCAAGTGACTAATGTGGCGACGTGCATTGTACAGACGTTCCCCTGAGAGTCAGGCTCCAGGATTCCGAAGCTCCAGTGACAATTTACTGTATCCCGCAAACCCTCGTAATAACAATACAACAAAGAAATTGCATCGCAGTTCAATTCTACAGTCCCTAAGAGACTTCTCTCCAAGTGACTAATGTGGCGACATGCATTGTACAGACGTTCCCCTGAGAGTCAGGCTCCAGGATTCCGAAGCTCCAGTGACAATTTACTGTATCCCTCAAACCCTCGTAATGACAATGGAACAAAGAAATTGCATCACAGTTCAATTCTACAGTCCCTAAGCGACTTCTCTCCAAGTGACTAATGTGGCGACGTGCATTGTACAAACGTTCCCTTGAGAGTCAGGCTCCAGGATTCCGAAGCTCCAGTGACAATTTACTGTATCCCTCAAACCCTCGTTATAACAATGCAACAAAGAAATTGCATCGCAGTTCAATTCTACAGTCCCTAAGAGACTTCTCTCCAAGTGACTAATGTGGCGACGTGCATTGTACAGACGTTCCCCTGAGAGTCCGGCTCCAGGATTCCAAAGCTCCAGTGACAATTTACTGTATCCCTCAAACCCTCGTTATAACAAAGCAACAAAGAAATTGCATCGCAGTTCAATTCTACAGTCCCTAAGAGACTTCTCTCCAAGTGACTAATGTGGCGACGTGCATTGTACAGACGTTCCCCTGAGAGTCCGGCTCCAGGATTCCAAAGCTCCAGTGACAATTTACTGTATCCCTCAAACCCTCGTTATAACAAAGCAACAAAGAAATTGCATCGCAGTTCAATTCTACAGTCCCTAAGAGACTTCTCTCCAAGTGACTAATGTGGCGACCTGCATTGTACAGACGTTCCCCTTAGTGTCAGGCTCCGGGATTCCGATGCTCCAGTGTCGATTTACTGTATCCCTCAAATCCTCGTAATGACAATGGAACAAAGAAATTGCATCGCAGTTAAATTCTACAGTCCCTAAGAGATTTCTCTCCAAGTGACTAATGGGGCGACGTGCATTGTACAGACGTTCCCCTGAAAGTCAGGCTCCAGGATTCCGATGCTCCAGTGACAATTTACTGTATCCCTCAAACCCTCGTTATAACAATGCAACAAAGAAATTACATCGCAGTTCAATTCTACAGTCCCTAAGAGACTTCTCTCCAAGTGACTAATGTGGCGACCTGCATTGTACAGACGTTCCCCTGAGAGTCAGGCTCCGGGATTCCGATGCTCCAGTGACAATTTACTGTATCCCTCAAACCCGCGTAATGACAATGGAACAAAGAAATTGCATCGCAGTTCAATTCTACAGTCCCTAAGCGACTTCTCTCCAAGCGACTAATCTGGCGACGTGCATTGAACAGACGTTCCCCTGAGAGTCAGGCTCCAGGATTCCGAAACTCCAGTGACAATTTACTGTATCCCTGAAACCCTCGTTATAACAATGCAACAAGGAAATTGCATCGCAGTTAAATTCTACAGTCCCTAAGAGATTTCTCTCCAAGTGACTAATGTGGCGACGTGTATTGCACAGATGTTCCCCGCAGATTCAGGCTTTAGGATTCCGATGCTCCAGTGACAATTTACAGTATCCCTCAAACCCTCGTAATGACAATGGAACAAAGAAATTGCATCGCAGTTCAATTCTACAGTCCTAAGCGGATTCTCTCCAAGTGACTAATGTGGCGACGTGCATTGTACAGACGTTCCCCTAAGAGTCAGGCTCCAGCATTCCGAAACTCCAGTGACAATTTACTGTATCCCTCAAACCCTCGTTATAGCAATGCAACAAAGAAATTGCATCGCACTTAAATTATACAGGCCCTAAGAAATTTCTCTCCAAGTGACTAATGTGGCGACGTGCAATTTGCAGACGTTCCCCTGAGAGTCAGGCTCCAGGATTCTGATGCTCCAGTGACAATTTACTGTATCCCTCAAACCCTTGTAATGACAATGGAACATAGAAATTGCATCGCAGTTCAATTCTACAGTCATTAAGAGACTTCTTTTTAAGTGACTAATGTGGCGACGTGCATTGTACAGACGTTCCCCTGAGAGTCAGGTTCCAGGATTCCGATGATCCACTGACAATTTACTGTATCCCTCAAACCCTCGTAATGACAATGGAACAAAGAAATTGCATCGCAGTTCAATTCTACAGTCATTAAGAGACTTCTTTCCAAGTGACTAATGTTGCGACGTGCATTGTACGGACGTTCCCCTGAGAGTCAGGTTCCACGATTCCGATGCTCCAGTGACAATTTACCGTATCCCTCAAACCCTCGTAATGACAATGGAACAAAGAAATTGCATCGCATTTCAATTCTACAGTCCCCAAGAGACTTCTCCGCAAGTGAATAATGTGGCGACGTGCATTGTACAGACGTTCGCCTGAGAGTCAGACTCCAGGATTCCGATGCTCCAGTGACAATTTACTGTATCCCTCAAATCCTCGTAATGACAATGGAACAAAGAAATTGCATAGCAGTTCAATTCTACAGTCATTAAGAGACTTCTTTCCAATTGACTAATGCGGTGACGTGCATTGTAAGGACGTTCCCCTGAGAGTCTGTCTCCAGGATTCCGATGCTCCACTGACAATTTACTGTATCCCTCAAACCCTCGTAATGACAATGGAACAAAGAAATTGCATCGCAGTTCAATTCTACAGTCATTAAGAGACTTCTTTCCAAGTGACTAATGTGGCGACGTGCATTGTACGGACGTTCCCCTGAGAGTCAGTCTCCACGATTCCGATGCTCCACTGACAATTTACTGTATCCCTCAAACCCTCGTAATGACAATGGAACAAAGAAATTGCATCGCAGTTCAATTGTACAGTCCCCAAGATACTTCTCCCCAAGTGAATAATGTGGCGACGTGCATTGTACAGATGTTCGCCTGAGAGTCAGGCTCCAGGATTCCGATGCTCCAGTGACAATTTACTGTATCTCTCAAACCCTCGTAATGACAATGGAACAAAGAAATTGCAACGAAGTTCAATTCTACATTCAGTAAGCGACTTCTCTCCAAGTGACTAATGCGGCGACGTGCATTGTACAGACGTTCCCCTGAGAGTCAGGCTCCAGGATTCCGAAGCTCCAGTGACAATTTACTGTATCCCTCATACCCTCGTTATAACAATGCAACAAAGAAATTGCATCGCAGTTCAATTCTACAGTCCCTAAGAGACTTCTCTCCAAGTGACTAATGTGGCGACGTGCAATTTACAGACGTTCCCCTGAGAGTCAGGCTCCAGGATTCTGATGCTCCAGTGACAATTTACTGTATCCCTCAAACCCTTGTAATGACAATGGAACAAAGAAATTGCATCGCAGTTCAATTCTACAGTCATTAAGAGACTTCTTTCCAAGTGACTAATGTGGCGACGTGCATTGTACAGACGTTCCCCTGAGAGTCAGGCTCCAGGATTCCGATGCTCCACTGACAATTTACTGCTTCCCTCAAACCCTCGTAATGACAATGGAACAAAGAAATTGCATCGCAGTTCAATTCTACAGTCATTAAGAGACTTCTTTCCAAGTGACTAATGTGGCGACGTGCATTGTACAGACGTTCCCCTGAGGGTCAGGCTCCAGGATTCCGAAGCTCCAGTGACAGCTTACTGTATCCCTTAACCGCACGTAATGACAATGGAACAAAGAAATTGCATAGCAGTTAAATTCTACAGTCCCTAAGAGACTTCTCTCCAAGTGACTAATGTTGCGACGTGCATTGTACAGACGAACAGCTAAGAGTCAGGCTCCAGGATTACGATGCACCAGTGACGATTTACTGTATCCCTCAAACCCTCGTTATAACAATGCAACAAAGAAATTGTATCGCAGTTCAATTCTACAGTCCCTAAGAGACTTCTCTCCAAGTGACTTATGTGGCGACCTGCATTGTACAGACGTTCCCCTGAGAGTCAGGCTCCAGGATTCCGATGCTCCAGTGACAATTTACTGTATCCCTCAAACCCTCGTAATGACAATGGAACAAAGAAATTGCATCGCAGTTCAATTCTACAATCCGTAAGCGACTTCTCTCCAAGTGACTAATGTGGCGACGTGCATTGTACAGACGTTCCCCTGACACTCAGGCTCCAGGATTCCGAAGCTCCAGTGACAATTTACTGTATCCCTCAAACCCTCGTTATAACAATGCAACAAAGAAATTGCATCGCAGTTCAATTCTACAGTCGCTAAGAGTCTTCTCTCCAAGTGACTAATGTGGCGACCTGCATTGTACAGACGTTCCCCTGAGTGTCAGGCTCCAGGATTCCGATGCTCCAATGACAATTTACTGTAACCCTCAAACCCTCGTAATGACAATGGAACAAAGAAATTGCATCGCAGTTCAATTCTACAGTCATTAAGCGACTTCTCTCCAAGTGACTAATGTGGCGACGTGCATTGTACAGACGTTCCATTGAGAGTCAGGCTCCAGGATTCCGAAGCTCCAGTGACAATTTACTGTATCCCTCAAACCCTCGTAATGACAATGGAACAACGGAATTGCATCGCAGTTCAATTCCACAGTCCCTAAGACACTTCTCTCCAAGTGACTAATGTGGCGACGTGCATTGTACAGACGTTCCCCTGAAGGTCAGGCTCCAGGATTCCGAAGCTCCAGTGACAATTTACTGTATCCCTCAAACCCTCGTAATAACAATGGAACAAAGAAATTGCATCGCAGTTCAATTCTACAGTCCCTATGCGACTTCTCTCCAAGTGACTAATGTGGCGACATGCATTGAACAGACGTTCCCCTGAGAGTCAGGCTCCAGGATTCCGAAGCTCCAGTGACAATTTACTGTATCCCTCAAACCCTCGTTATAACAATGCAACAAAGAAATTGCATCGCAGTTCAATTCTACAGTCCCTAAGAGAGTTCTCTCCAAGTGACTAATGTGGCGACCTGCATTGTACAGACGTTCCCCTGAGAGTCAGGCTCGAGGTTTCCGATGCTCGAGTGACAATTTACTGTATCCCTCAAACCCTCGTCATGACAATGGAACAAAGAAATTGCATCGCAGTTCAATTCTCTAATCCCTAAGCGACTTCTCTCCAAGTGACTAATGTGGCGACGTGCATTGTACAGACGTTCCCCTGAGAGTCAGGCTCCAGGATTCCGAAGCTCCAGTGACAATTTACTGTATTTCTCAAACCCTCGTAATGACAATGGAACAAAGAAATTACATCCCATTTCAGTTCTACAGTCCCTAAGAGACTTCTCTCCAAGTGACTAATGTGGCGACGTGCATTGTACAGACGTTCCCCTGAGAGTCAGGCTCCAGGATTCCGAAGCTCCACTGACAATTTACTGTATCGCCTAAACCCTCATAATGACAATGGAACACAGAAATTGCATCGCAGTTCAATTCTACAGTCCCTAAGAAACTTCTCTCCAAGTGACTAATACGGCGATGTGCATTGTACGGACGTTCCCCTGAGAGTCAGGCTCCAGGATTCCGGAGCTCCAGTGACAATTTACTGTATCCCTCAAACCGTCGTTATAACAATGCAACAAAGAAATTGCATCGCAGTTCAATTCTACAGTCCCTAAGAGACTTCTTTCCAAGTGACTAATGTGGCGACCTGCATTGTACAGACGTTCCCCTGAGAGTCAGGCTCCAGGATTCCGATGCTCCAGTGACAATTTACTGTATCCCTCAAACCCTCGTAATGACAATGGAACAAAGAAATTGCAGCGCAGTTCAATTCTACAGTCCCTAAGCGACTTCTCTCCAAGTGACTAATGAGGCGACGTGCATTGTACAGACGTTACACTGAGAGTCAGGCTCCAGGATTCCGATGCTCCAGTGACAATTTACGGTATCTCTCAAACACTCGTAATGACAATGGAACAAAGAAATTACATAGCAGTTCAATTCTACAGTCCCTATGAGACTTCTCTGGAAGTGCCTAATGTGGTGAAATGCATTGTAGAGACGTTCCCCTGAGATTCAGGCTCCAGGATTCCGATGCTCCAGTGACAATTTGCTGTATCCCTAAAACCCTCGTAATGACAATGGAACAAAGAAATTGCATTGCAGTTCAATTCTACAGTCCCCAAAGCGACTTCTCTCCAAGTGACTAATGTGGCGACGTGCATTGTACAGACGTTCCACTGAGAGTCAGGCTCCAGGATTCCGATGCTCCAGTGACAATTTACTGCATTACTGAACCCTCGTAATGACAATGAAACAAAGAAATTGCATCGCAGTTCAATTCTACAGTCCCTAAGCGACTTCTCTCCAAGTGAATAATGTGGCGACGTGCATTGTACAGACGTTCCCCTGACACTCAGGCTCCAGGATTCCGAAGCTCCAGTGACAATTTACTGTATCCCTCAAACCGTCGTTATAACAATGCAACAAAGAAATTGCATCGCAGTTCAATTCTACAGTCCCTAAGAGACTTCTCTCCAAGTGACTAATGTGACGACCTGCATTGTACAGACGTTCCCCTCACAGTCAGGCTCCAGGATTACGATGCTCCACTGACAATTTACTGTAACCCTCAAACCCTCGTAATGACAATGGAACAAAGAAATTACATCGCAGTTCAACCCTACAGTCCCTATGAGACTTCTCTGCAAGTGCCTAATGTGGCGACATGCATTGTAGAGACGTTCCCCTGAGATTCAGGCTCAAGGATTCCGATGCTCCAGTGACAATTTACGGTATCTCTCAAACACTCGTAATGACAATGGAACAAAGAAATTACATAGCAGTTCAATTCTACAGTCCCTATGAGACTTCTCTGGAAGTGCCTAATGTGGTGAAATGCATTGTAGAGACGTTCCCCTGAGATTCAGGCTCCAGGATTCCGATGCTCCAGTGACAATTTGCTGTATCCCTAAAACCCTCGTAATGACAATGGAACAAAGAAATTGCATTGCAGTTCAATTCTACAGTCCCCAAAGCGACTTCTCTCCAAGTGACTAATGTGGCGACGTGCATTGTACAGACGTTCCACTGAGAGTCAGGCTCCAGGATTCCGATGCTCCAGTGACAATTTACTGCATTACTGAACCCTCGTAATGACAATGAAACAAAGAAATTGCATCGCAGTTCAATTCTACAGTCCCTAAGCGACTTCTCTCCAAGTGAATAATGTGGCGACGTGCATTGTACAGACGTTCCCCTGACACTCAGGCTCCAGGATTCCGAAGCTCCAGTGTCAATTTACTGTATCCCTCAAACCCTCGTTATAACAATGCAACAAAGAAATTGCATCGCAGTTCAATTCTACAGTCCCTAAGAGACTTCTCTCCAAGTGACTAATGTGGCGACGTGCATTGTACAGACGTTCCCCTGAGTGTCAGGCTCCAGGATTCCGATGCTCCAATGACAATTTACTGTAACCCTCAAACCCTCGTAATAACAATGGAACAAAGAAATTGCATCGCAGTTCAATTCTACAGTCCCTAAGCGACTTCTCTCCAAGTGACTAATGTGGCGACGTGCATTGTACAGACGTTCCCCTGAGAGTCAGGCTCCAGGATTCCGAAGCTCCAGTGACAATTTACTGTATCCGTCAAACCCTCGTTATAACAATTCAACAAAGAAATTGCATCGTAGTTTAATTCTACAGTCCCTAACAGACTTCTCTCCAAGTGACTAATGTGGCGACCTGCATTGTACAGACGTTACCCTGAGGATTAGGCTCCAGGATTCCGATGCTGCAGTGACAATTTACTGTATCCCTCAAACCCTCATAATGACAATGGAACAAAGAAATTGCATCGCAGTTCAATTCTACAGTCCCTAAGCGACTTCTCACCAAGTGACTAATGTGGCGACCTGCATTGTACAGACGTTACCCTGAGAGTCAGGCTCCAGGATTCCGAAGCTCCAGTGACAATTTACTGTATCCCTCAAACCCTCGTTATAACAATGTAACAAAGAAATTGCATCCCAGTTCAACCCTACAGTCCCTATGAGACTTCTCTGCAAGTGCCTAATGTGGCGTCATGCTTTGTAGAGACGGTCCTCTGAGAGTCAGGCTCCAGGATTCCGAAGCTCCAGTGACAATTTACTGTATCCCTCAAACCCTCATAATGACAATGGAACAAAGAAATTGCATCGCAGTTCAATTCTACAGTCCCTAAGCGACTTCTCTCCAAGTGACTAATGTGGCGACCTGCTTTGTACAGACGTTCCCCTGAGAGTCAGGCTCCAGGATTCCGAAGCTCCAGTGACAATTTACTGTATCCCTCAAACCCTCGTTATAACAATTCAACAAAGAAATTGCATCGTAGTTTAATTCTACAGTCCCTAACAGACTTCTCTAAAAGTGACTAATGTGGCGACCTGCATTGTACAGACGTTACCCTGAGGATTAGGCTCCAGGATTCCGATGCTGCAGTGACAATTTACTGTATCCCTCAAACCCTCATAATGACAATGAAACAAAGAAATTGCATCGCAGTTCAATTCTACAGTCCCTAAGCGACTTCTCTCCAAGTGACTAATGTGGCGTCGTGCATTGTACAGACGTTCCCCTGAAGGTCAGGCTCCAGGATTCCGAAGCTCCAGTGACAATTTACTGTATCCCTCAAACCCTCGTAATGACAATGGAACAAAGAAATTGCATCGCAGTTCAATTCTACAGTCCCTAAGCGACTTCTATCCAAGTGACTAATGTGGCGACCTGCATTGTACAGACGTTACCCTGAGAGTCAGGCTACAGGATTCCGAATCTCCAGTGACAATTTACAGTATCCCTCAAACACTCGTTATAACAATACAACAAAGAAATTGCATCGCAGTTCAATTCTACAGTCCCTAAGAGACTTCTCTCCAAGAGACTAATGTGGCGACATGCATTGTACAGACGTTCCCCTGAGAGTCAGGCTCCAGGATTCCGAAGCTCCAGTGGCAATTTACTGTATCCCTCAAACCCTCGTAATGACAATGGAACAAAGAAATTGCATCGCAGTTCAATTCTACATTCCCTAAGCGACTTCTCTCCAAGTGACTAATGTGGCGACCTGCATTGTACAGACGTTCCCCTGAGAGTCAGGCTCCAGGATTCCGAAGCTCCAGTGACAATTTACTGTATCCCTCAAAAACTCGTAATGACAATGGAACAACGGAATTGCATCGCAGTTCAATTCTACAGTCCCTAAGCGACTTCTCTCCAAGTGACTAATGTGGCGTCGTGCATTGTACAGACGTTCCCCTGAAGGTCAGGCTCCAGGATTCCGAAGCTCCAGTGACAATTTACTGTATCCCTCAAACCCTCGTAATGACAATGGAACAAAGAAATTGCATCGCAGTTCAATTCTACAGTCCCTAAGCGACTTCTCTCCAAGTGACTAATGTGGCGACGTGCATTGTACAGACGTTCCCCTGAGAGTCAGGCTCCAGGATTCCGAAGCTCCAGTGACAATTTACAGTATCCCTCAAACCCTCGTTATAACAATACAACAAAGAAATTGCATCGCAGTTCAATTCTACAGTCTTTAAGCGACTTCTCTCCAAGTGACTAATGTGGCGACGTGCATTGTACAGACGTTCCCCTGAGAGTCACTCTCCAGGATTCCGAAGCTCCAGTGACAATTTACTGTATCACTCAAACCCTCGTAATGACAGTGGAAAAAAGATATTGCAACGAAGTTCAATTCTACAGTCCCTAAGGGACTTCTCTCCAAGTGACTAATGAGGCGACGTGCATTGTACAGACGTTCCCCTGAGAGTCAGGCTCCAGGATTCCGAAGCTCCACTGACAATTTACTGTATCGCCTAAACCCTCAAATTGACAATGGAACACAGAAATTGCATCGCAGTTCAATTCTACAGTCCCTAAGAAACTTCTCTCCAAGTGACTAATACGGCGATGTGCATTGTACGGACGTTCCCCTGAGAGTCAGGCTCCAGGATTCCGGAGCTCCAGTGACAATTTACTGTATCCCTCAAACCGTCGTTATAACAATGGAACAAAGAAATTGCATCGCAGTTCAATTCTACAGTCCCTAAGAGACTTCTTTCCAAGTGACTAATGTGGCGACCTGCATTGTACAGACGTTCCCCTGAGAGTCAGGCTCCAGGATTCCGATGCTCCAGTGACAATTTACTGTATCCCTCAAACCCTCGTAATGACAATGGAACAAAGAAATTGCAGCGCAGTTCAATTCTACAGTCCCTAAGCGACTTCTCTCCAAGTGACTAATGAGGCGACGTGCATTGTACAGACGTTACACTGAGAGTCAGGCTCCAGGATTCCGAAGCTCCAGTGACAATTTACTGTATCCCTCAAACCGTCGTTATAACAATGCAACAAAGAAATTGCATCGCAGTTCAATTCTACAGTCCCTAAGAGACTTCTCTCCAAGTGACTAATGTGACGACCTGCATTGTACAGACGTTCCCCTCACAGTCAGGCTCCAGGATTACGATGCTCCACTGACAATTTACTGTAACCCTCAAACCCTCGTAATGACAATGGAACAAAGAAATTACATCGCAGTTCAACCCTACAGACCCTATGAGACTTCTCTGCAAGTGCCTAATGTGGCGACATGCATTGTAGAGACGTTCCCCTGAGATTCAGGCTCAAGGATTCCGATGCTCCAGTGACAATTTACGGTATCTCTCAAACACTCGTAATGACAATGGAACAAAGAAATTACATAGCAGTTCAATTCTACAGTCCCTATGAGACTTCTCTGGAAGTGCCTAATGTGGTGAAATGCATTGTAGAGACGTTCCCCTGAGATTCAGGCTCCAGGATTCCGATGCTCCAGTGACAATTTGCTGTATCCCTAAAACCCTCGTAATGACAATGGAACAAAGAAATTGCATTGCAGTTCAATTCTACAGTCCCCAAAGCGACTTCTCTCCAAGTGACTAATGTGGCGACGTGCATTGTACAGACGTTCCACTGAGAGTCAGGCTCCAGGATTCCGATGCTCCAGTGACAATTTACTGCATTACTGAACCCTCGTAATGACAATGAAACAAAGAAATTGCATCGCAGTTCAATTCTACAGTCCCTAAGCGACTTCTCTCCAAGTGAATAATGTGACGACGTGCATTGTACAGACGTTCCCCTGACACTCAGGCTCCAGGATTCCGAAGCTCCAGTGACAATTTACTGTATCCCTCAAACCCTCGTTATAACAATGCAACAAAGAAATTGCATCGCAGTTCAATTCTACAGTCCCTAAGAGACTTCTCTCCAAGTGACTAATGTGGCGACGTGCATTGTACAGACGTTCCCCTGAGTGTCAGGCTCCAGGATTCCGATGCTCCAATGACAATTTACTGTAACCCTCAAACCCTCGTAATAACAATGGAACAAAGAAATTGCATCGCAGTTCAATTCTACAGTCCCTAAGCGACTTCTCTCCAAGTGACTAATGTGGCGACGTGCATTGTACAGACGTTCCCCTGAGAGTCAGGCTCCAGGATTCCGAAGCTCCAGTGACAATTTACTGTATCCCTCAAACCCTCGTTATAACAATTCAACAAAGAAATTGCATCGTAGTTTAATTCTACAGTCCCTAACAGACTTCTCTCCAAGTGACTAATGTGGCGACCTGCATTGTACAGACGTTACCCTGAGGATTAGGCTCCAGGATTCCGATGCTGCAGTGACAATTTACTGTATCCCTCAAACCCTCATAATGACAATGGAACAAAGAAATTGCATCGCAGTTCAATTCTACAGTCCCTAAGCGACTTCTCACCAAGTGACTAATGTGGCGACCTGCATTGTACAGACGTTACCCTGAGAGTCAGGCTCCAGGATTCCGAAGCTCCAGTGACAATTTACTGTATCCCTCAAACCCTCGTTATAACAATTCAACAAAGAAATTGCATCGTAGTTTAATTCTACAGTCCCTAACAGACTTCTCTAAAAGTGACTAATGTGGCGACCTGCATTGTACAGACGTTCCACTGAGAGTCAGGCTCCAGGATTCCGTTGCTGCAGTGACAATTTACTGTATCCCTCAAACCCTCATAATGACAATGAAACAAAGAAATTGCATCGCAGTTCAATTCTACAGTCCCTAAGCGACTTCTCTCCAAGTGACTAATGTGGCGTCGTGCATTGTACAGACGTTCCCCTGAAGGTCAGGCTCCAGGATTCCGAAGCTCCAGTGACAATTTACTGTATCCCTCAAACCCTCGTAATGACAATGGAACAAAGAAATTGCATCGCAGTTCAATTCTACAGTCCCTAAGCGACTTCTATCCAAGTGACTAATGTGGCGACCTGCATTGTACAGACGTTACCCTGAGAGTCAGGCTACAGGATTCCGAATCTCCAGTGACAGTTTACAGTATCCCTCAAACCCTCGTTATAACAATACAACAAAGAAATTGCATCGCAGTTCAATTCTACAGTCCCTAAGAGACTTCTCTCCAAGAGACTAATGTGGCGACGTGCATTGTACAGACGTTCCCCTGAGAGTCAGGCTCCAGGATTCCGAAGCTCCAGTGGCAATTTACTGTATCCCTCAAACCCTCGTAATGACAATGGAACAAAGAAATTGCATCGCAGTTCAATTCTACATTCCCTAAGCGACTTCTCTCCAATTGACTAATGTGGCGACCTGCATTGTACAGACGTTCCCCTGAGAGTCAGGCTCCAGGATTCCGAAGCTCCAGTGACAATTTACTGTATCCCTCAAACCCTCGTAATGACAATGGAACAACGGAATTGCATCGCAGTTCAATTCTACAGTCCCTAAGCGACTTCTCTCCAAGTGACTAATGTGGCGTCGTGCATTGTACAGACGTTCCCCTGAAGGTCAGGCTCCAGGATTCCGAAGCTCCAGTGACAATTTACTGTATCCCTCAAACCCTCGTAATGACAATGGAACAAAGAAATTGCATCGCAGTTCAATTCTACAGTCCCTAAGCGACTTCTCTCCAAGTGACTAATGTGGCGACGTGCATTGTACAGACGTTCCCCTGAGAGTCAGGCTCCAGGATTCCGAAGCTCCAGTGACAATTTACAGTATCCCTCAAACCCTCGTTATAACAATACAACAAAGAAATTGCATCGCAGTTCAATTCTACAGTCTTTAAGCGACTTCTCTCCAAGTGACTAATGTGGCGACGTGCATTGTACAGACGTTCCCCTGAGAGTCACTCTCCAGGATTCCGAAGCTCCAGTGACAATTTACTGTATCACTCAAACCCTCGTAATGACAGTGGAAAAAAGATATTGCAACGAAGTTCAATTCTACAGTCCCTAAGAGACTTCTCTCCAAGTGACTAATGAGGCGACGTGCATTGTACAGACGTTCCCCTGAGAGTCAGGCTCCAGGATTCCGAAGCTCCAGTGACAATTTACTGTATCCCTCAAACCCTCGTTATAACAATGCAACAATGAAATTGCATCGCAGTTCAATTCTACAGTCCCTAAGAGACTTCTCTCCAAGTGACTAATGTGGCGACCTGCATTGTACAGACGTTCCCCTCAGAGTCAGACTCCAGGATTCCGAAGCTCCAGTGACAATTTACTGTATCCCTCAAACCCTCGTTATAAAAATGCAACAAAGAAATTGCATCGCAGTTCAATTCTACAGTCCCTAAGCGACTTCTTTCCAAGTGACTAATGTGGCGACCTGCATTGTACAGACGTTCCCCTGAGAGTCAGGCTCCAGGATTCCGATGCTCCAGTGACAATTTACTGTATCCCTCAAACCCTCGTAATGACAATGGAACAAAGAAATTGCAGCGCAGTTCAATTCTACAGTCCCTAAGCGACTTCTCTCCAAGTGACTAATGTGGCGATGTGCATTGTACAGACGTTCCCCTGAGAGTCAGGCTCCAGGATTCCGATGCTCCAGTGACAATTTACTGTATCCCTCAAACCCTCGTAATGACAGTGGAAAAAAGATATTGCAACGAAGTTCAATTCTACAGTCCCTAAGAGACTTCTCTCCAAGTGACTAATGAGGCGACGTGCATTGTACAGACGTTACACTGAGAGTCAGGCTCCAGGATTCCGAAGCTCCAGTGACAATTTACTGTATCCCTCAAACCCTCGTTATAACAATGCAACAAAGAAATTGCATCGCAGTTCAATTCTACAGTCCCTAAGAGACTTCTCTCCAAGTGACTAATGTGGCGACCTGCATTGTACAGACGTTCCCCTCAGAGTCAGGCTCCATGATTACGATGCTCCACTGACAATTTACTGTAACCCTCAAACCCTCGTAATGACAATGGAACAAAGAAATTACATCGCAGTTACACCCTACAGTCCCTATGAGACTTCTCTGCAAGTGCCTAATGTGGCGACATGCATTGTAGAGACGTTCCCCTGAGATTCAGGCTCAAGGATTCCGATGCTCCAGTGACAATTTACGGTATCTCTCAAACACTCGTAATGACAATGGAACAAAGAAATTACATAGCAGTTCAATTCTACAGTCCCTATGAGACTTCTCTGGAAGTGCCTAATGTGAAGAAATGCATTGTAGAGACGTTCCCCTGAGATTCAGGCTCCAGGATTCCGATGCTCCAGTGACAATTTACTGTATCCCTAAAACCCTCGTAATGACAATGGAACAAAGAAATTGCATTGCAGTTCAATTCTACAGTCCCCAAAGCGACTTCTCTCCAAGTGACTAATGTAGCGACGTGCATTGTACAGACGTTCCACTGAGAGTCAGGCTCCAGGATTCCGAAGCTCCAGTGACAATTTACTGTATCCCTCAAACCCTCGTTATAACAATGCAACAAAGAAATTGCATCGCAGTTCAATTCTACAGTCCCTAAGAGACTTCTCTCCAAGTGACTAATGTGGCGACCTGCATTGTACAGACGTTCCCCTGAGAGTCAGGCTCCAGGATTCCGAAGCTCCAGTGACAATTTACTGTATCCCTCAAACCCTCGTTATAACAATGCAACAAAGAAATTGCATCGCAGTTCAATTCTACAGTCCCTAAGAGACTTCTCTCCAAGTGACTAATGTGGCGACCTGCATTGTACAGACGTTCCCCTGAGAGTCAGGCTCCAGGATTCCGATGATCCACTGACAATTTAATGTAACCCTCAAACCATCATAATGACAATGGAACAAAGAAATTGCATCGCAGTTCAATTCTACAGTCCCTAAGTGAATTCTCTCCAAGTGACTTATGAGGCGAAGTGCATTGTACACACGTTCCCCTGAGAGTCAGGCTCCAGGATTCCGAAGCTCCAGTGACAATTTACTGTATCCCTCAAACCCTCGTTATAACAATGCAACAAAGAAATTGCATTGCAGTTCAATTCTATAGTCCCTAAGAGACTTCTCTCCAAGTGACTTATGTGGCGACCTGCATTGTACAGACGTTCCCCTGAGAGTCAGGCTCCAGGATTCCGATGCTACAGTGACAATTTACTGCATTCCTGAACCCTCGTAATGACAATGAAACAAAGAAATTGCATCGCAGTTCAGTTCTACAGTCCCTAAGCGACTTCTCTCCCAGTAAATAATGTGGCGACGTGCATTGTACAGACGTTCCCCTGACACTCAGGCTCCAGGATTCCGAAGCTCCAGTGACAATTTACTGTATCCCTCAAACCCTCGTTATAACAATGCAACAAAGAAATTGCATCGCAGTTCAATTCTACAGTCCCTAAGAGACTTCTCTCCAAGTGACTAATGTGGCGACGTGCATTGTACAGACGTTCCCCTGAGTGTCAGGCTCCAGGATTCCGATGCTCCAATGACAATTTACTGTAACCCTCAAACCCTCGTAATAACAATGGAACAAAGAAATTGCATCGCAGTTCAATTCTACAGTCCCTAAGCGACTACTCTCCAAGTGACTAATGTGGCGACGTGCATTTTACAGACGTTCCCCTGAGAGTCAGGCTCCAGGATTCCGAAGCTCCAGCGACAATTTACTGTATCCCTCAAACCCTCGTTATAACAATGCAACAAAGAAATTGCATCGTAGTTCAATTCTACAGTCCCTAACAGACTTCTCTCCAAGTGACTAATGTGGCTACCTGCATTGTACAGACGTTCCCCTGAGAGTTAGGCTCCAGGATTCCGATGCTGCAGTGACAATTTACTGCATCCCTCAAACCCTCATAATGACAATGGAACAAAGAAATTGCATCGCAGTTCAATTCTACAGTCCCTAAGCGACTTCTCTCCAAGTGACTAATGTGGCGACGTGCATTGTACAGACGTTACCCTGAGAGTCAGGCTCCACGATTCCGAAGCTCCAGTGACAATTTACTGTATCCCTCAAACCCTCGTTATAACAATGCAACAAAGAAATTGCATCGCAGTTCAACCCTACAGTCCCTATGAGACTTCTCTGCAAGTGCCTAATGTGGCGTCATGCTTTGTAGAGACGTTCCCCTGAGAGTCAGGCTCCAGGATTCCGAAGCTCCAGTGACAATTTACTGTATCCCTCAAACCCTCGTAATGACAATGGAACAAAGAAATTGCATCGCAGTTCAATTCGACAGTCCCTAAGAGACTTCTCTCCAAGTGACTAATGTGGCGACGTGCATTGTACAGACGTTCCCCTGAGAGTCAGGCTCCAGGATTCCGAAGCTCCAGTGACAATTTACTGTATCCCTCAAACCCTCGTTATAACAATGCAACAATGAAATTGCATCGCAGTTCAATTCTATAGTCCCTAAGAGCCTTCTCTCCAAGTGACTAATGTGGCGACCTGCATTGTACAGACGTTCCCCTGAGAGTCAGGCTCCAGGATTCCGATGCTCGAGTGACAATTTACTGTATCCCTCAAACCCTCGTAATGACAATGGAACAAAGAAATTGCATCGCAGTTCAATTCTCTAGTCCCTAAGCGACTTCTCTCCAAGTGACTAATGTGGCGACGTGCATTGTACAGACGTTCCCCTGAGAGTCAGGCTCCAAGATTCCGAAGCTCCAGTGACAATTTACTGTATCCCTCAAACCCTCGTTATAACAATGCAACAAAGAAATTGCATCGCAGTTCAACCCTACAGTACCTATGAGACTTCTCTGCAAGTGCCTAATGTGGCGTCATGCATTGTAGAGACGTTCCCCTGAGAGTCAGGCTCCAGGATTCCGAAGCTCCAGTGACAATTTATTGTATCCCTTAAACCCTCGTAATGACAATGGAACAAAGAAATTGCATCGCAGTTCAATTCTACAGTCCGTAAGCGACTTCTCTCCAAGTGACTAATGTGGCGACGTGCTTTGTACAGACGTTCCCCTGAGAGTCAGGCTCCAGGATTCCGAAGCTCCAGTGACAATTTACTGTATCCCTCAAACCCTTGTTATAACAATGCAACAAAGAAATTGCATCGCAGTTCAACCCTACAGTCCATATGAGACTTCACTGCAAGTGCCTAATGTGGCGTCATGCATTGTAGAGACGTTCCCCTGAGAGTCAGGCTCCAGGATTCCGAAGCTCCAGTGACAATTTTCTGTATCCCTCAAACCCTCGTAATGACAATGGAACAAAGAAATTGCATCGCAGTTCAATTCTACAGTCCCTAAGCGACTTCTCTCCAAGTGACTAATGTGGCGACGTGCATTGTACAGACGTTCCCCTGAGAGTCAGGCTCCAGGATTCCGAAGCTCCAGTGACAATTTACTGTATCCCTCAAACCCTCGTTATAACAATGCAACAAAGAAATTGCATCGCAGTTTAATTCTACAGTCCCTAAGAGACTTCTCTCCAAGTGACTAATGTGGCGACCTGCATTGTAGAGACGTTCCCCTGAGAGTCAGGCTCCAGTATTCCGATGCTCCAGTGACAATTTACTGTGTCCCTCAAACCCTCGTAATGACAATGGAACAAAGAAATTGCATCGCAGTTCAATTCTACAGTCCCCAAAGCGACTTCTCTCCAAGTAACTAATGTGGCGACATGCATTGTACAGACCTTCCCCTGAGAGTCAGGCTCCAGGATTCCGAAGCTCCAGTGACAATTTACTGTATCCCTCAAACCCTCGTTATAACAATACAACAAAGAAATTGCATCGCAGTTCAATTCTACAGTCCCTAAGAGACTTCTCCCCAAGTGACTAATGTGGCGACCTGCATTGTACAGACGTTCCCCTGAGAGTCAGGCTCCAGGATTCCGATGCTCCAGTGACAATTTACTGTATCCCTCAAACCCTCGTAATGACAATGGAACAAAGAAATTGCATCCCAGTTCAATTCCACAGTCCCTAAGAGACTTCTCTCCAAGTGACTAATGTGGCGACGTACATTGTACAGACGTTCTGCTGAGAGTCAGGCTCCAGGATTCCGAAGCTCCAGTGACAATTTACTGTATCCCTCAAACCGTCGTTATAACAATGCAACAAAGAAATTGCATCGCAGTTCAATTCTACAGTCCCTAAGAGACTTCTTTCCAAGTGACTAATGTGGCGACCTGCATTGTACAGACGGTCCCCTGAGAGTCAGGTTCGAGGATTCCGATGCTCCAGTGACAATTTACTGAATCCCTCAAACCCTCGTAATGACAATGAAAAAAGAAATTGCATCGCAGTTCAATTCTACAGTCCCTAAGCGACTTCTCTCCAAGTGACTAATGTGGCGACGTGCATTGTACAGACGTTCGCCTGAGAGTCAGGCTCAAGGATTCCGATGCTCCAGTGACAATTTACTGTATCCCTCAAACCCTCGTAATGATAGTGGAAAAAAGATATTGCAACGAAGTTCAATTCTACAGTCCCTAAGAGACTTCTCTCCAAGTGACTAATGAGGCGACGTGCATTGTACAGACGTTCCACTGAGAGTCAGGCTCCAGGATTCCGAAGCTCCAGTGACAATTTACTGTATCCCTCAAACCCTCGTTATAACAATGCAACAAAGAAATTGCATCGCAGTTCGATTCCACAGTCCCTAAGAGACTTCTCTCCAAGTGACTAATGTGGCGACCTGCATTGTACAGACGTTCCCCTGAGAGTCAGGCTCCAGGATTCCGATGCTCCAGTGAGAATTTACTGTATCCCTCAAACCCTCGTAATGACAATGGAACAAAGAAATTGCATCGCAGTTCAATTCTACAGTCACCAAAGCGGCTTCTCTACAAGTGACTAATGTGGCAACGTGCATTGTACAGACGTTCTCCTGAGAGTCAGGCTCCAGGATTCCGAAGCTCCAGTGACAATTTTCTGTATCCCTCAAACCCTCGTAATGACAATGGAACAAAGAAATTGCATCGCAGTTCAATTCTACAGTCCCTAAGCGACTTCTCTCCAAGTGACTAATGTGGCGACGTGCATTGTACAGAAGTTCCCCTGAGAGTCAGGCTCCAGGATTCCGAAGCTCCAGTGACAATTTACTGTATCCCTCAAACCCTCGTTATAACAATGCAACAAAGAAATTATATCGCAGTTTAATTCTACAGTCCCTAAGAGACTTCTCTCCAAGTGACTAATGTGGCGACCTGCATTGTAGAGAAGTTCCCCTGAGAGTCAGGCTCCAGGATGCCGATGCTCCAGTGACAATTTACTGTGTCCCTCAAACCCTCGTAATGACAATGGAACAAAGAAATTGCATCGCAGTTCAATTCTACAGTCCCCAAAGCGACTTCTCTCCAAGTGACTAATGTGGCGACGTGCATTGTACAGACCTTCCCCTGAGAGTCAGGCTCCAGGATTCCGATGCTCCAGTGACAATTTACTGTATCCCTCAAACCCTCGTTATAACAATACAACAAAGAAATTGCATTGCAGTTCAATTCTACAGTCCCTAAGAGACTTCTCCCCAAGTGACTAATGTGGCGACCTGCATTGTACAGACGTTCCCCTGAGAGTCAGGCTCCAGGTCTCCGATGCTCCAGTGACAATTTACTGTATCCCTCAAACCCTCGTAATGGCAATGGAACAAAGAAATTGCATCCCAGTTCAATTCCACAGTCCCTAAGAGACTTCTCTCCAAGTAACTAATGTGGCGACGTGCATTGTACAGACGTTCAGCTGAGAGTCAGGCTCCAGGATTCCGAAGCTCCAATGACAATTTACTGTATCCCTCAAACCGTCGTTATAACAATGCAACAAAGAAATTGCATCGCAGTTCAATTCTACAGTCCCTAAGAGACTTCTTTCCAAGTGACTAATGTGGCGACGTGCATTGCACAGACGTTCAGCTGAGAGTCAGGCTCCAGGATTCCGAAGCTCCAGTGACAATTTACTGTATCCCTCAAACCGTCGTTATAACAATGCAACAAAGAAATTGCATCGCAGTTGAATTCTACAGTCCCTAAGCGATTTCTCTCCAAGTGATTAATAAGGCGATGTGCATTGTACAGACGTTCCCCTGAGATTCAGGCTCCAGGATTCCGATACTCCACTGACAATTTACTGTAACCCTCAAACCCTCGTAATGACAATGGAACAAAGAAATTGCATCGCAGTTCAATTCTACAGTCCCTAAGCGACTTCTCTCCAAGTGACTAATGTGGCGACGTGCATTGTACTGACGTTCCCCTGAGAGTCAGGCTCCAGGATTCCGAAGCTCCAGTGACAATTTACTGTATCCCTCAAACCCTCGTAATGACAATGCAACAAAGAAATTGCATCGCAGTTCAATTCTACAGTCCCTAAGAGACCTCTCCAAGTGACTTATGTGGCGACCTGCATTGTACAGACGTTCCCCTGAGAGTCAGGCTCAAGGATTCCGATGCTCCAGTGACAATTTACTGTATCCCTCAAACCCTCGTAATGACAGTGGAAAAACGATATTGCAACGAAGTTCAATTCTACAGTCCCTAAGAGACTTCTCTCCAAGTGACTAATGAGGCGACGTGCATTGTAGAGACGTTCCACTGAGAGTCAGGCTCCAGGATTCCGAAGCTCCAGTGACAATTTACTGTATCCCTCAAACCCTCGTTATAACAATGCAACAAAGAAATTGCATCGCAGTTCAATTCTACAGTCCCTAAGAGACTTCTCTCCAAGTGACAAATGTGGCGACCTGCATTGTACAGACGTTCCACATCAGAGTCAGGCTCCAGGATTCCGATGCTCCACTGACAATTTACTGTATCCCTAAAAGCCTCGTAATGACAATGGAACAAAGAAATTGCATTGCAGTTCAATTCTACAGTCCCCAAAGCGACTTCTCTCCAAGTGACTAATGTGGCGACGAGCATTGTACAGACGTTCCCCTGAGAGTCAGGCTCCAGGATTCCGAAGCTCCAGTGACAATTTACTGTATCCCTCAAACCCTCGTTATCACAATGCAACAAAGAAATTGCATCGCAGTTCATTTCTACAGTCCCTAAGAGACTTCTCACCAAGTGACTAATGTGGCGACCTGCATTGTACAGACGTTCCCCTGAGAGTCAGGCTCCAGGATTCCGATGCTCCAGTGACAATTTACTGTATCCCTCAAACCCTCGTAATGACAATGGAACAAAGAAATTGCATCGCAGTTCAATTCTACAGTCCCCAAAGCGACTTCTTTCCAAGTGACTAATGTGGCGACCTGCATTGCACAGACGTACCCCTGAGAGTCAGGCTCCAGGATTCCGAAGCTCCAGTGACAATATACTGTATCCCTCAAACCCTCGTTATAACAATGCAACAAAGAAATTGCATCGCAGTTCAATTCTACAGTCCCTAAGAGACTTCTCTCCAAGTGACTAATGTGGCGACCTGCATTGTAGAGACGTTCCCCTGAGAGTCAGGCTCCAGGATTCCGATGCTCCAGTGACAATTTACTGTGTCCCTCAAACCCTCGTAATGACAATGGAACAAAGAAATTGCATCGCAGTTCAATTCTACAGTCCCCAAAGCGACTTCTCTCCAAGTGACTAATGTGGCGACGTGCATTGTACAGACGTTCCCCTGAGAGTCAGGATCCAGGATTCCGAAGCTCCAGTGACAATTTACTGTATCCCTCAAACCCTCGTTATAACAATGCAACAAAGAAATTGCATCGCAGTTCAATTCTACAGTCCCTAAGAGACTTCTCTCCAAGTGACAAATGTGGCGACCTGCATTGTACAGACGTTCCCCTGAGAGTCAGGCTCCAGGATTCCGATGCTCCAGTCACAATTTACTGTATCCCTCAAACCCTCGTAATGACAATGGAACAAAGGAATTGCATCCCAGTTCAATTCCAGAGTCCCTAAGAGACTTCTCTCCAAGTGACTAATGTGGCGACGTGCATTGTACAGACGTTCATCTGAGAGTCAGGCTCTAGGATTCCGAAGCTCCAGAGACAATTTACTGTATCCCTCAAACCGTCGTTATAACAATGAAACAAAGAAATTGCATCGCAGTTCAATTCTACAGTCCCTAAGAGACTTCTTTCCAAGTGACTAATGTGGCGACGTGCATTGTACAGAGGTTCAGCTGAGAGTCAGGCTCCAGGATTCCGAAGCTCCAGTGACAATTTACTGTATCCCTCAAACCGTCGTTATAACAATGCAACAAAGAAATTGCATCGCAGTTCAATTCTACAGTCCCTAAGCGACTTCTCTCCAAGTGACTAATACGGCGATGTGCATTGTACAGACGTTCCCCTGAGATTCAGGCTCCAGGATTCCGATACTCCACAGACAATTTACTGTAACCCTCAAACCCTCGTAATGACAATGGAACAAAGAAATTGCATCGCAGTTCAATTCTACACTCCCTAAGCGACTTCTCTCCAAATGACTAATGTGGCGACGTTCATTGTACTGACGTTCCCCTGAGAGTCAGGCTCCAGGTTTCCGAAGCTCCAGTGACAATTTACTGTATCCCTCAAACCCTCGTAATGACAATGCAACAAAGAAATTGCATCCCAGTACAATTCTACAGTCCCTAAGAGACTTCTCTCCAAGTGACTTATGTGGCGACCTGCATTGTACAGACGTTCCCCTGAGAGTCAGGCTCAAGGATTCCGATGCTCCAGTGACAATTTACTGTATCCCTCAAACCCTCGTAATGACAGTGGAAAAAAGATATTGCAACGAAGTTCAATTCTACAGTCCCTAAGAGACTTCTCTCCAAGTGACTAATGAGGCGACGTGCATTGTACAGACGTTCCACTGAGAGTCAGGCTCCAGGATTCCGAAGCTCCAGTGACAATTTACTGTATCCCTCAAACCCTCGTTATAACAATGCAACAAAGAAATTGCATGGCAGTTCAATTCTACAGTCCCTAAGAGACTTCTCTCCAAGTGACTAATGTGGCGACCTGCATTGTACAGACGTTCCCCTCAGAGTCAGGCTCCAGGATTCCGATGCTCCAGTGACAATTTACTGTATCTCTCAAACACTCGTAATGACAATGGAAGAAAGAAATTACATCGAAGTTCAATTCTACAGTCCCTATGAGACTTCTCTGCAAGTGCCTAATGTGGCGAAATGCATTGTAGAGACGTTCCCCTGAGATTCAGGCTCCAGGATTCCGATGCTCCAGTGACAATTTACTGTATCCCTAAAACCCTCGTAATGACAATGGAACAAAGAAATTGCATCGCAGTTCAATTCTACAGTCCCCAAAGCGACTTCTTTCCAAGTGACTAATGTGGCGACCTGCATTGCACAGACGTTTCCCTGAGAGTCATGCTCCAGGATTCCGATGCTCCAGTGACAATTTACTCTATCCCTCAAACCCTCGTAATGACAATGGAACAAAGAAATTGCATCGCAGTTCAATTCTACAGTCCCTAAGCGACTTCTCTCCAAGTGACTAATGTGGCGACGTGCATTGTTCTGACGTTCCCCTGAGAGTCAGGCTCCAGGATTCCGAAGCTCCAGTGACAATTTACTGTATCCCTCAAACCCTCGTAATAACAATGCAACAAAGAAATTGCATCGCAGTTCAATTCTACAGTCCCTAAGAGACTTCTCTCCAAGTGACTTATGTGGCGACCTGCATTGTACAGACGTTCCCCTGAGAGTCAAACTCCAGGATTCCGATGCTCCAGTGACAATTTACTGTATCCCTCAAACCCTCCTCATAACAATGCTACAAAGAAATTGCAGCGCAGTTCAATTCTACAGTCCCTAAGCGACTTCTCTCCAAGTGACTAATGTGGCGACGTGCATTGTACAGACGTTCCCCTGAGAGTCAGGTTCCAGGATTCCGATGCTCCAGTGACAATTTACTGTATCCCTCAAACCCTCGTAATGACAGTGGAAAAAAGATATTGCAACGAAGTTCAATTCTACAGTCCCTAAGAGACTTCTCTCCAAGTGACTAATGAGGCGACGTGCAGCGTACAGACGTTCCACTGAGAGTCAGGCTCCAGGATTCCGAAGCTCCAGTGACAATTTACTGTATCCCTCAAACCCTCGTTATAACAATGCAACAAAGAAACTGCATCGCAGTTCAATTCTACAGTCCCTAAGAGACTTCTCTCCAAGTGACTAATGTGGCGACCTGCATTGTACAGACGTTCCCCTCAGAGTCAGGCTCCAGTATTCCGATGCTCCACTGACAATTTACTGTAACCCTCAAACCCTCGTAATGACAATGGAACAAAGAAATTGCATCGCAGTTCAACCCTACAGTCCCTATGAGACTTCTCTGCAAGTGCCTAATGTGGCGACATGCATTGTAGAGACGTTCCCCTGAGATTAAGGCTCCAGGATTCCGATGCTCCAGTGACAATTTACTGTATCTCTCAAACACTCGTAATGACAATGGAACAAAGAAATTACATCGCAGTTCAATTCTACAGTCCCTATGAGACTTCTCTGCAAGTGCCTAATGTGGCGAAATGCATTGTAGAGACGTTCCCCTGAGATTCAGGCTCCAGGATTCCGATGCTCCACTGACAATTTACTGTATCCCTAAAACCCTCGTAATGACAATGGAACAAAGAAATTGCATCGCAGTTCAATTCTACAGTCCCAAAGCGACTTCTCTCCAAGTGACTAATGTGGCGACGTGCATTGTACAGACGTTCCCCTGAGAGTCAGGCTCCAGGATTCCGAAGCTCCAGTGACAATTTACTGTATCCCTCAAACCCTCGTTATAACAATGCAACAAAGAAATTGCATCGCAATTCAATTCTACAGTCCCTAAGAGACTTCTCTCCAAGTGACTAATGTGGCGACCTGCATTGTACAGACGTTCCCCTGAGAGTCAGGCTCCAGGATTCCGATGCTCCAGTGACAATTTACTGTATCCCTCAAACCCTCATAATGACAATACAACAAAGAAATTGCATCGCAGTTCAATTCTACAGTCCCCAAAGCGACTTCTTTCCAAGTGACTAATGTGACGACCTGCATTGCACAGACGTTCCCCTGAGAGTCATGCTCCAGGATTCCGATGCTCCAGTGACAATTTACTCTATCCCTCAATCCCTCGTAATGACAATGGAACAAAGAAATTGCATTGCAGTTCAATTCTACAGTCCCCAAAGCGACTTCTCTCCAAGTGACTAATGTGGCGACGAGCATTGTACAGACGTTCCCCTGAGAGTCAGGCTCCAGGATTCCGAAGCTCCAGTGACAATTTACTGTATCCCTAAACCCTCGTTATAACAATGCAACAAAGAAATTGCATCGCAGTTCATTTCTACAGTCCCTAAGAGACTTCTCTCCAAGTGACTAATGTGGCGACCTGCATTGTACAGACGTTCCCCTGAGAGTCAGGCTCCAGGATTCCGATGCTCCAGTGACAATTTACTGTATCCCTCAAACCCTCGTAATGACAATGGAACAAAGAAATTGCATCGCAGTTCAATTCTACAGTCCCCAAAGCGACTTCTTTCCAAGTGACTAATGTGGCGACCTGCATTGCACAGACGTACCCCTGAGAGTCAGGCTCCAGGATTCCGAAGCTCCAGTGACAATATACTGTATCCCTCAAACCCTCGTTATAACAATGCAACAAAGAAATTGCATCGCAGTTCAATTCTACAGTCCCTAAGAGACTTCTCTCCAAGTGACTAATGTGGCGACCTGCATTGTAGAGACGTTCCCCTGAGAGTCAGGCTCCAGGATTCCGATGCTCCAGTGACAATTTACTGTGTCCCTCAAACCCTCGTAATGACAATGGAACAAAGAAATTGCATCGCAGTTCAATTCTACAGTCCCCAAAGCGACTTCTCTCCAAGTGACTAATGTGGCGACGTGCATTGTACAGACGTTCCCCTGAGAGTCAGGATCCAGGATTCCGAAGCTCCAGTGACAATTTACTGTATCCCTCAAACCCTCGTTATAACAATGCAACAAAGAAATTGCATCGCAGTTCAATTCTACAGTCCCTAAGAGACTTCTCCCCAAGTGACAAATGTGGCGACCTGCATTGTACAGACGTTCCCCTGAGAGTCAGGCTCCAGGATTCCGATGCTCCAGTCACAATTTACTGTATCCCTCAAACCCTCGTAATGACAATGGAACAAAGGAATTGCATCCCAGTTCAATTCCAGAGTCCCTAAGAGACTTCTCTCCAAGTGACTAATGTGGCGACGTGCATTGTACAGACGTTCATCTGAGAGTCAGGCTCTAGGATTCCGAAGCTCCAGTGACAATTTACTGTATCCCTCAAACCGTCGTTATAACAATGAAACAAAGAAATTGCATCGCAGTTCAATTCTACAGTCCCTAAGAGACTTCTTTCCAAGTGACTAATGTGGCGACGTGCATTGTACAGAGGTTCAGCTGAGAGTCAGGCTCCAGGATTCCGAAGCTCCAGTGACAATTTACTGTATCCCTCAAACCGTCGTTATAACAATGCAACAAAGAAATTGCATCGCAGTTCAATTCTACAGTCCCTAAGCGACTTCTCTCCAAGTGACTAATACGGCGATGTGCATTGTACAGACGTTCCCCTGAGATTCAGGCTCCAGGATTCCGATACTCCACAGACAATTTACTGTAACCCTCAAACCCTCGTAATGACAATGGAACAAAGAAATTGCATCGCAGTTCAATTCTACAGTCCCTAAGCGACTTCTCTCCAAGTGACTAATGTGGCGACGTTCATTGTACTGACGTTCCCCTGAGAGTCAGGCTCCAGGTTTCCGAAGCTCCAGTGACAATTTACTGTATCCCTCAAACCCTCGTAATGACAATGCAACAAAGAAATTGCATCCCAGTACAATTCTACAGTCCCTAAGAGACTTCTCTCCAAGTGACTTATGTGGCGACCTGCATTGTACAGACGTTCCCCTGAGAGTCAGGCTCAAGGATTCCGATGCTCCAGTGACAATTTACTGTATCCCTCAAACCCTCGTAATGACAGTGGAAAAAAGATATTGCAACGAAGTTCAATTCTACAGTCCCTAAGAGACTTCTCTCCAAGTGACTAATGAGGCGACGTGCATTGTACAGACGTTCCACTGAGAGTCAGGCTCCAGGATTCCGAAGCTCCAGTGACAATTTACTGTATCCCTCAAACCCTCGTTATAACAATGCAACAAAGAAATTGCATGGCAGTTCAATTCTACAGTCCCTAAGAGACTTCTCTCCAAGTGACTAATGTGGCGACCTGCATTGTACAGACGTTCCCCTCAGAGTCAGGCTCCAGGATTCCGATGCTCCAGTGACAATTTACTGTATCTCTCAAACACTCGTAATGACAATGGAAGAAAGAAATTACATCGAAGTTCAATTCCACAGTCCCTATGAGACTTCTCTGCAAGTGCCTAATGTGGCGAAATGCATTGTAGAGACGTTCCCCTGAGATTCAGGCTCCAGGATTCCGATGCTCCAGTGACAATTTACTGTATCCCTAAAACCCTCGTAATGACAATGGAACAAAGAAATTGCATTGCAGTTCAATTCTACAGTCCCCAAAGCGACTTCTCTCCAAGTGACTAATGTGGCGACCTGCATTGTACGGACGTTCAGCTGAGAGTCAGGCTCCAGGATTCCGAAGCTCCAGTGACAATTTACTGTATCCCTCAGACCCTCGTTATAACAATGCAACAAAGAAATTGCATCGCAGTTCAATTCAACAGTCCCTAAGAGACTTCTCTCCAAGTGACTAATGTGGCGACCTGCATTGTAGAG
Organism: Schistocerca gregaria; assembly: GCF_023897955.1. NCBI lineage: Eukaryota > Metazoa > Arthropoda > Insecta > Orthoptera > Acrididae > Schistocerca > Schistocerca gregaria. The sequence goes on from NC_064926.1 coordinate 76,467,730, forward strand.
ACGTTCCCCTGAGAGTCAGGCTCCAGGATTCCGATGCTCCAGTGACAATTTACTGTGTCCCTCAAACCCTCGTAATGACAATGGAACAAAGAAATTGCATCGCAGTTCAATTCTACAGTCCCCAAAGCGATTTCTCTCCAAGTGACTAATGTGGCGACGTGTATTGTACAGACGTTCCCCTGAGAGTCAGGATCCAGGATTCCGAAGCTCCAGTGACAATTTACTGTATCCCTCAAACCCTCGTTATAACAATGCAACAAAGAAATTGCATCGCAGTTCAATTCTACAGTCCCTAAGAGACTTCTCCCCAAGTGACAAATGTGGCGACCTGCATTGTACAGACGTTCAGCTGAGAGTGAGGCTCCAGGATTCCGAAGCTCCAGTGACAATTTACTGTATCCCTCAAACCGTCGTTATAACAATGCAACAAAGAAATTGCATCGCAGTTCAATTCTACCGTCCCTAAGAGACTTCTTTCCAAGTGACTAATGTGGCGACCTGCATTGTACAGACGTTCCCCTGAGAGTCAGGTTCGAGGATTCCGATGCTCCAGTGACAATTTACTGTATCCCTCAAACCCTCGTAATGACAATGAAAAAAGAAATTGCATCGCAGTTCAAATCTACAGTCCCTAAGCGACTTCTCTCCAAGTGACTAATACGGCGATGTGCATTGTACAGACGTTCCCCTGAGATTCAGGCTCCAGGATTCCGATGCTCCACTGACAATTTACTGTAACCCTCAAACCCTCGTAATGACAATGGAACAAAGAAATTGCATTGCAGTTCAATTCTACAGTCCCTAAGCGACTTCTCTCCAAGTGACTAATGTGGCGACGTGCATTGTTCTGACGTTCCCCTGAGAGTCAGGCTCCAGGATTCCGAAGCTCCAGTGACAATTTACTGTATCCCTCAAACCCTCGTAATGACAATGCAACAAAGAAATTGCATCGCAGTTCAATTCTACAGTCCCTAAGAGACTTCTCTCCAAGTGACTAATAAGGCGACGTGCATTGTACAGACGTTCCACTGAGAGTCAGGCTCCAGGATTCCGAAGCTCCTGTGACAATTTACTGTATCCCTCAAACCCTCGTTATAACAATGCAACAAAGAAATTGCATCGCAGTTCAATTCTACAGTCGCTAAGAGACTTCTCTCCAAGTGACTAATGTGGCGACCTGCATTGTACAGACGTTCCCCTCAGAGTCAGGCTCCAGGATTCCGATGCTCCACTGACAATTTACTGTAACCCTCAAACCCTCGTAATGACATTGGAACAAAGAACTTGCATCGCAGTTCAACCCTACAGTCCCTATGAGACTTCTCTGCAAGTTCCTAATGTGGCGACATGCATTGTAGAGACGTTCCCCTGAGATTAAGGCTCCAGGATTCCGATGCTCCAGTGACAATTTACTGTATCCCTAAAACCCTCGTAATGACAATGGAACAAAGAAATTGCATTGCAGTTCAATTCTACAGTCCCAAAGCGACTTCTCTCCAAGTGACTAATGTGGCGACGTGCATTGTACAGACGTTCCCCTGAGAGTCAGGCTCCAGGATTCCGAAGCTCCAGTGACAATTTACTGTATCCCTCAAACCCTCGTTATAACAATGCAACAAAGAAATTGCATCGCAGTTCAATTCTACAGTCCCTAAGAGACTTCTCTCCAAGTGACTAATGTGGCGACCTGCATTGTACAGACGTTCCCCTAAGAGTCAGGCTCCAGGATTCCGATGCTCCAGTGACAATTTACTGTATCCCTCAAACCCTCGTAATGACAATAGAACAAAGAAATTGCATCGCAGTTCAATTCTACAGTCCCCAAAGCGACTTCTTTCCAAGTGACTAATGTGGCGACCTGCATTGCACAGACGTTTCCCTGAGAGTCATGCTCCAGGATTCCGATGCTCCAGTGACAATTTACTCTATCCCTCAAACCCTCGTAATGACAATGGAACAAAGAAATTGCATCGCAGTTCAATTCTACAGTCCCTAAGCGACTTCTCTCCAAGTGACTAATGTGGCGACGTGCATTGTTCTGACGTTCCCCTGAGAGTCAGGCTCCAGGATTCCGAAGCTCCAGTGACAATTTACTGTATCCCTCAAACCCTCGTAATAACAATGCAACAAAGAAATTGCATCGCAGTTCAATTCTACAGTCCCTAAGAGACTTCTCTCCAAGTGACTTATGTGGCGACCTGCATTGTACAGACGTTCCCCTGAGAGTCAAACTCCAGGATTCCGATGCTCCAGTGACAATTTACTGTATCCCTCAAACCCTCCTCATAACAATGCTACAAAGAAATTGCAGCGCAGTTCAATTCTACAGTCCCTAAGCGACTTCTCTCCAAGTGACTAATGTGGCGACGTGCATTGTACAGACGTTCCCCTGAGAGTCAGGTTCCAGGATTCCGATGCTCCAGTGACAATTTACTGTATCCCTCAAACCCTCGTAATGACAGTGGAAAAAAGATATTGCAACGAAGTTCAATTCTACAGTCCCTAAGAGACTTCTCTCCAAGTGACTAATGAGGCGACGTGCAGCGTACAGACGTTCCACTGAGAGTCAGGCTCCAGGATTCCGAAGCTCCAGTGACAATTTACTGTATCCCTCAAACCCTCGTTATAACAATGCAACAAAGAAACTGCATCGCAGTTCAATTCTACAGTCCCTAAGAGACTTCTCTCCAAGTGACTAATGTGGCGACCTGCATTGTACAGACGTTCCCCTCAGAGTCAGGCTCCAGGATTCCGATGCTCCACTAACAATTTACTGTAACCCTCAAACCCTCGTAATGACAATGGAACAAAGAAATTGCATCGCAGTTCAACCCTACAGTCCCTATGAGACTTCTCTGCAAGTGCCTAATGTGGCGACATGCATTGTAGAGACGTTCCCCTGAGATTAAGGCTCCAGGATTCCGATGCTCCAGTGACAATTTACTGTATCTCTCAAACACTCGTAATGACAATGGAACAAAGAAATTACATCGCAGTTCAATTCTACAGTCCCTATGAGACTTCTCTGCAAGTGCCTAATGTGGCGAAATGCATTGTAGAGACGTTCCCCTGAGATTCAGGCTCCAGGATTCCGATGCTCCACTGACAATTTACTGTATCCCTAAAACCCTCGTAATGACAATGGAACAAAGAAATTGCATTGCAGTTCAATTCTACAGTCCCAAAGCGACTTCTCTCCAAGTGACTAATGTGGCGACGTGCATTGTACAGACGTTCCCCTGAGAGTCAGGCTCCTGGATTCCGAAGCTCCAGTGACAATTTACTGTATCCCTCAAACCCTCGTTATAACAATGCAACAAAGAAATTGCATCGCAATTCAATTCTACAGTCCCTAAGAGACTTCTCTCCAAGTGACTAATGTGGCGACCTGCATTGTACAGACGTTCCCCTGAGAGTCAGGCTCCAGGATTCCGATGCTCCAGTGACAATTTACTGTATCCCTCAAACCCTCGTAATGACAATACAACAAAGAAATTGCATCGCAGTTCAATTCTACAGTCCCCAAAGCGACTTCTTTCCAAGTGACTAATGTGACGACCTGCATTGCACAGACGTTCCCCTGAGAGTCATGCTCCAGGATTCCGATGCTCCAGTGACAATTTACTCTATCCCTCAATCCCTCGTAATGACAATGGAACAAAGAAATTGCATCGCAGTTCAATTCTACAGTCCCCAAAGCGAATTCTCTACAAGTGACTAATGTGGCAACGTGCATTGTACAGACGTTCCCCTGAGAGTCAGGCTCCAGGATTCCGAAGCCCCAGTGACAATTTACTGTATCCCTCAAACCCTCGTTATAACAATGCAACAAAGAAATTGCATCGTAGTTCAATTCTACAGTCCCTAAGAGACTTCTTTCCAAGTGACTAATGTGGCGACCTGCATTGTACAGACGTTCCCCTGAGAGTCAGGCTCCAGGATTGTGAAGCTCCAGTGACAATTTACTGTATCCCTCAAACCCTTGTTATAACAATGCAACGAAGAAATTGCATCGCAGTTCAACCCTACAGTCCATATGAGACTTTACTGCAAGTGCCTAATGTGGCGTCATGCATTGTAGAGACGTTCCCCTGAGAGTCACGCTCCAGGATTCCGAAGCTCCAGTGACAATTTACTGTATCCCTCAAACCCTCGTAATGACAATGGAACAAAGAAATTGCATCGCAGTTCAATTCTACAGTCCCTAAGAGACTTCTCTCCAAGTGACTAATGTGGCGACCTGCATTGTAGAGACGTTCCCCTGAGAGTCAGGCTCCAGGATTCCGATGCTCCAGTGACAATTTACTGTGTCCCTCAAACCCTCGTAATGACAATGGAACAAAGAAATTGCATCGCAGTTCAATTGTACAGTCCCCAAAGCGACTTCTCTCCAAGTGACTAATGTGGCGACGTGCATTGTACAGACGTTCCCCTGAGATTCAGGCTCCAGGATTCCGAAGCTCCAGTGACAATTTACTGTATCCCTCAAACCGTCGTTATAACAATGCAACAAAGAAATTGCATCGCAGTTCCATTCTACAGTCCCTAAGAGACTTCTTTCCAAGTGACTAACGTGGCGACCTGCATTGTACAGACGTTCCCCTGAGAGTCAGGTTCGAGGATTCGGATGCTTTAGTGACAATTTACTGTATCCCTCAAACCCTCGTAATGACAATGAAAAAAGAAATTGCATCGCAGTTCAATTCTACAGTCCCTAAGCGACTTCTCTCCAAGTGACTAATGTGGCGACGTGCATTGTACAGACGTTCCCCTGAGAGTCAGGCTCCAGGATTCCGAAGCTCCAGTGACAATTTACTGTATCCCTCAAACCCTCGTTATAACAATGCAACAAAGAAATTGCATCGCAGTTCAATTCTACAGTCCAAAAGAGACTTCTCTCCAAGTGACTAATGTGGCGAACTGCATTGTAGAAACGTTCCCCTGAGAGTCAGGCTCCAGGATTCCGATGCTCCAGTGACAATTTACTGTGTCCCTCAAACCCTCGTAATGACAATGGGACAAAGAAATTGCATCACAGTTCAATTCTACAGTCCCTAAGCGACTTCTCTCCAAGTGACTAATGTGGCGACGTGCATTGTACAGACGTTCCCCTGAGAGTCAGGCTCCAGGATTCCGAGGCTCCAGTGACAATTTACTGTATCCCTCAAACCCTCGTTATAACAATGCAACAAAGAAATTGCATCGCAGTTCAATTCTACAGTCCCTAAGAGACTTCTCTCCAAGTGACTAATGTGGCGACCTGCATTGTAGAGACGTTCCCCTGAGAGTCAGGCTCCAGGATTCCGACGCTCCAGTGACAATTTACTGTATCCCTCAAACCCACGTAATGACAATGGAACAAAGAAATTGCATCCCAGTTCAATTCCACAGTCCCTAAGAGACTTCTCTCCAAGTGACTAATGTGGCGACGTGCATTGTACAGACGTTCAGCTGAGAGTCAGGCTCCAGGATTCCGAAGCTCCAGTGACAATTTACTGTATCCCTCAAACCGTCGTTATAACAATGCAACGAAGAAATTGCATCGCAGTTCAATTCTACAGTCCCTAAGAGACTTCTTTCCAAGTGACTAATGTGGCGACCTGCATTGTACAGACGTTCCCCTGAGAGTCAGGTTCGAGGATTCCGATGCTCCAGTGACAATTTACTGTATCCCTCAAACCCTCGTAATGACAATGAAAAAAGAAATTGCATCGCAGTTCAATTCTACAGTCCCTAAGCGACTTCTCTCCAAGTGACTAATACGGCGATGTGCATTGTACAGACGTTCCCCTGGGATTCAGGCTCCAGGATTCCGATGCTCCACTGACAATTTACTGTAACCCTCAAACCCTCGTAATGACAATGGAACAAAGAAATTGCATTGCAGTTCAATTCTACAGTCCCTAAGCGACTTCTCTCCAAGTGACTCATGTGGCGACGTGCATTGTCCTGACGTTCCCCTGAGAGTCAGGCTCCAGGATTCCGATGCTCCAGTGACAATTTACTGTATCCCTCAAACCCTCGTAATGACAATGGAACAAAGAAATTGCAGCGCAGTTCAATTCTACAGTCCCTAAGCGACTTCTCTCCAAGTGACTAATGTGGCGACGTGCATTGTACAGACGTTCCCCTGAGAGTCAGGCTCCAGGATTCCGATGCTCCAGTGACAATTTACTGTATCCCTCAAACCCTCGTAATGACAGTGGAAAAAAGATATTGCAACGAAGTTCAATTCTACAGTCCCTAAGAGACTTCTCTCCAAGTGACTAATGAGGCGACGTGCATTGTACAGACGTTACACTGAGAGTCAGGCTCCAGGATTCCGAAGCTCCAGTGACAATTTACTGTATCCCTCAAACCCTCGTTATAACAATGCAACAAAGAAATTGCATCGCAGTTCAATTCTACAGTCCCTAAGAGACTTCTCTCCAAGTGACTAATGTGGCGACCTGCATTGTACAGACGTTCCCCTCAGAGTCAGGCTCCAGGATTCCGATGCTCCACTGACAATTTACTGTAACCCTCAAACCCTCGTAATGACAATGGAACAAAGAAATTGCATCGCAGTCCAACCCTACAGTCCCTATGAGACTTCTCTGCAAGTGCCTAATGTGGCGACATGCATTGTAGAGACGTTCCCCTGAGATTAAGGCTCCAGGATTCCGATGCTCCAGTGACAATTTACTGTATCTCTCAAACACTCGTAATGACAATGGAACAAAGAAATTACATCGCAGTTCAATTCTACAGTCCCAATGAGACTTCTCTGCAAGTGCCTAATGTGGCGAAATGCATTGTAGAGACGTTCCCCTGAGATTCAGGCTCCAGGATTCCGATGCTCCAGTGACAATTTACTGTATAGCTAAAACCCTCGTAATGACAATGGAACAAAGAAATTGCATTGCAGTTCAATTCTACAGTCCCCAAAGCGACTTCTCTCCAAGTGACTAATGTGGCGACGTGCATTGTACAGACGTTCCCCTGAGAGTCAGGCTCCAGGATTCCGAAGCTCCAGTGACAATTTACTGTATCCCTCAAACCCTCGTTATAACAATGCAACAAAGAAATTGCATCGCAGTTCAATTCTACAGTCCCTAAGAGACTTCTCTCCAAGTGACTAATGTGGCGACCTGCATTGTGCAGACGTTCCCCTGAGAGTCAGGCTCCAGGATTCCGATGCTCCAGTGACAATTTACTGTATCCCTCAAACCCTCGTAATGACAATGGGACAAAGAAATTGCATCGCAGTTCAATTCTCTAGTCCCCAAAGCGACTTCTCTACAAGTGACTAATGTGGCAACGTGCATTGTACAGACGTTCCCCTGAGAGTCAGGCTCCAGGATTCCGAAGCTCCAGTGACAATTTACTGTATCCCTCAAACCCTCGTTATAACAATGCAACAAAGAAATTGCATCGTAGTTCAATTCTACAGTCCCTAAGAGACTTCTTTCCAAGTGACTAATGTGGCGACGTGCATTGTACAGACGTTCCCCTGAGAGTCAGTCTCCAGGATTGCAAAGCTCCGGTGACAATTTACTGTACCCCTCAAACCCTTGTTATAACAATGCAACAAAGAAATTGCATCGCAGTTCAACCCTACAGTCCATATGAGACTTCACTGCAAGTGCCTAATGTGGCGTCATGCATTGTAGAGACGTTCCCCTGAGAGTCACGCTCCAGGATTCCGAAGCTCCAGTGACAATTTACTGTATCCCTCAAACCCTCGTAATGACAATGGAACAAAGAAATTGCATCGCAGTTCAATTCTAGAGTCCCCAAAGCGACTTCTTTCCAAGTGACTAATGTGACGACCTGCATTGCACAGACGTTCCCCTGAGAGTCATGCTCCAGGATTCCGATGCTCCAGTGACAATTTACTCTATCCCTCAAACCCTCGTAATGACAATGGAACAAAGAAATTGCATCGCAGTTCAATTCTACAGTCCCCAAAGCGAATTCTCTACAAGTGACTAATGTGGCAACGTGCATTGTACAGACGTTCCCCTGAGAGTCAGGCTCCAGGATTCCGAAGCCCCAGTGACAATTTACTGTATCCCTCAAACCCTCGTTATAACAATGCAACAAAGAAATTGCATCGTAGTTCAATTCTACAGTCCCTAAGAGACTTCTTTCCAAGTGACTAATGTGGCGACCTGCATTGTACAGACGTTCCCCTGAGAGTCAGGCTCCAGGATTGCGAAGCTCCAGTGACAATTTACTGTATCCCTCAAACCCTTGTTATAACAATGCAACAAAGAAATTGCATCGCAGTTCAACCCTACAGTCCATATGAGACTTTACTGCAAGTGCCTAATGTGGCGTCATGCATTGTAGAGACGTTCCCCTGAGAGTCACGCTCCAGGATTCCGAAGCTCCAGTGACAATTTACTGTATCCCTCAAACCCTCGTAATGACAATGGAACAAAGAAATTGCATCGCAGTTCAATTCTACAGTCCGTAAGAGACTTCTCTCCAAGTGACTAATGTGGCGACCTGCATTGTAGAGACGTTCCCCTGAGAGTCAGGCTCCAGGATTCCGATGCTCCAGTGACAATTTACTGTGTCCCTCAAACCCTCGTAATGACAATGGAACAAAGAAATTGCATCGCAGTTCAATTCTACAGTCCCCAAAGCGACTTCTCTCCAAGTGACTAATGTGGCGACGTGCATTGTACAGACGTTCCCCTGAGATTCAGGCTCCAGGATTCCGAAGCTCCAGTGACAATTTACTGTATCCCTCAAACCGTCGTTATAACAATGCAACAAAGAAATTGCATCGCAGTTCAATTCTACAGTCCCTAAGAGACTTCTTTCCAAGTGACTAACGTGGCGACCTGCATTGTACAGACGTTCCCCTGAGAGTCAGGTTCGAGGATTCCGATGCTTTAGTGACAATTTACTGTATCCCTCAAACCCTCGTAATGACAATGAAAAAAGAAATTGCATCGCAGTTCAATTCTACAGTCCCTAAGCGACTTCTCTCCAAGTGACTAATGTGGCGACGTGCATTGTACAGACGTTCCCCTGAGAGTCAGGCTCCAGGATTCCGAAGCTCCAGTGACAATTTACTGTATCCCTCAAACCCTCGTTATAACAATGCAACAAAGAAATTGCATCGCAGTTCAATTCTACAGTCCCAAAGAGACTTCTCTCCAAGTGACTAATGTGGCGAACTGCATTGTAGAGACGTTCCCCTGAGAGTCAGGCTCCAGGATTCCGATGCTCCAGTGACAATTTACTGTGTCCCTCAAACCCTCGTAATGACAATGAAAAAAGAAATTGCATCGCAGTTCAATTCTACAGTCCCTAAGCGACTTCTCTCCAAGTGACTAATACGGCGATGTGCATTGTACAGACGTTCCCCTGGGATTCAGGCTCCAGGATTCCGATGCTCCACTGACAATTTACTGTAACCCTCAAACCCTCGTAATGACAATGGAACAAAGAAATTGCATCGCAGTCAAACCCTACAGTCCCTATGAGACTTCTCTGCAAGTGCCTAATGTGGCGACATGCATTGTAGAGACGTTCCCCTGAGATTAAGGCTCCAGGATTCCGATGCTCCAGTGACAATTTACTGTATCTCTCAAACACTCGTAATGACAATGGAACAAAGAAATTACATCGCAGTTCAATTCTACAGTCCCAATGAGACTTCTCTGCAAGTGCCTAATGTGGCGAAATGCATTGTAGAGACGTTCCCCTGAGATTCAGGCTCCAGGATTCCGATGCTCCAGTGACAATTTACTGTATAGCTAAAACCCTCGTAATGACAATGGAACAAAGAAATTGCATTGCAGTTCAATTCTACAGTCCCCAAAGCGACTTCTCTCCAAGTGACTAATGTGGCGACGTGCATTGTACAGACGTTCCCCTGAGAGTCAGGCTCCAGGATTCCGAAGCCCCAGTGACAATTTACTGTATCCCTCAAACCCTCGTTATAACAATGCAACAAAGAAATTGCATCGCAGTTCAATTCTACAGTCCCTAAGAGACTTCTCTCCAAGTGACTAATGTGGCGACCTGCATTGTACAGACGTTCCCCTGAGAGTCAGGCTCCAGGATTCCGATGCTCCAGTGACAATTTACTGTATCCCTCAAACCCTCGTAATGACAATGGGACAAAGAAATTGCATCGCAGTTCAATTCTCTAGTCCCCAAAGCGACTTCTCTACAAGTGACTAATGTGGCAACGTGCATTGTACAGACGTTCCCCTGAGAGTCAGGCTCCAGGATTCCGAAGCTCCAGTGACAATTTACTGTATCCCTCAAACCCTCGTTATAACAATGCAACAAAGAAATTACATCGTAGTTCAATTCTACAGTCCCTAAGAGACTTCTTTCCAAGTGACTAATGTGGCGACGTGCATTGTACAGACGTTCCCCTGAGAGTCAGGCTCCAGGATTGCAAAGCTCCAGTGACAATTTACTGTACCCCTCAAACCCTTGTTATAACAATGCAACAAAGAAATTGCATCGCAGTTCAACCCTACAGTCCATATGAGACTTCACTGCAAGTGCCTAATGTGGCGTCATGCATTGTAGAGACGTTCCCCTGAGAGTCACGCTCCAGGATTCCGAAGCTCCAGTGACAATTTACTGTATCCCTCAAACCCTCGTAATGACAATGGAACAAAGAAATTGCATCGCAGTTCAATTCTACAGTCTCTAAGCGACTTCTCTCCAATTGACTAATGTGGCGACGTGCATTGTACAGACGTTCCCCTGAGAGTCCGACTCCAGGATTCCGAAGCTCCAGTGACAATTTACTGTATCCCTCAAACCCTCGTTATAACAATGCAACAAAGAAATTGCATCGCAGTTCAATTCTACAGTCCCTAAGAGGCTTCTCTCCAAGTGACTAATGTGGTGACCTGCATTGTACAGACGTTCCCCTCAGAGTCAGGATCCAGAATTCTGATGCTCCAGTGACAATTTACTGTGTCCCTCAAACCCTCGTAATGACAATGGAACAAAGAAATTGCATCGCAGTTCAATTCTACAGTCCCCAAAGCGACTTCTCTCCAAGTGACTAATGTGGCGACGTGCATTGTACAGACGTTCCCCTGAGAGTCAGGATCCAGGATTCCGAAGCTCCAGTGACAATTTACTGTATCCCTCAAACCCTCGTTATAACAATGCAACAAAGAAATTGCATCGCAGTTCAATTCTACAGTCCCCAAAGCGACTTCTTTCCAAGTGACTAATGTGGCGACCTGCATTGCACAGACGTTCCCCTGAGAGTCAGGCTCCAGGATTCCGATGCTCCAGTGACAATTTACTGTATCCCTCAAACCCTCGTAATGACAATGGAACAAAGAAATTGCATCGCAGTTCAATTCTACAGTCCCCAAAGCGACTTCTCTACAAGTGACTAATGTGGCAACGTGCATTGTACAGACGTTCCCCTGAGAGTCAGGCTCCAGGATTCCGAAGCTCCAGTGACAATTTACTGTATCCCTCAAACCCTCGTTATAACAATGCAACAAAGAATTTGCATCGTAGTTCCATTCTACAGTCCCTAAGAGACTTCTTTCCAAGCGACTAATGTGGCGACCTGCATTGTACAGACGTTCCCCTGAGAGTCAGGCTCCAGGATTGCGAAGCTCCGATGACAATTTACTGTATCCCTCAAACCCTTGTTATAACAATGCAACAAAGAAATTGAATCGCAGTTCAACCCTACAGTCCATATGAGACTTCACTGCAAGTGCCTAATGTGGCGTCATGCATTGTAGAGACGTTCCCCTGATATTCAGGCTCCAGGTTTCTGATGCTCCAGTGACAATTTACTGTATCCCTAAAACCCTCGTAATGACAATGGAACAAAGAAATTGCATTGCAGTTCAATTCTACAGTCCCCAAAGCGACTTCTCTCCAAGTGACTAATGTGGCGATGTGCATTGTACAGACGTTCCCCTGAGAGTCAGGCTCCAGGATTCCGATGCTCCAGTGACAATTTACTGTATCCCTCAAACCCTCGTAATGACAGTGGAAAAAAGATATTGCAACGAAGTTCAATTCTACAGTCCCTAAGAGACTTCTCTCCAAGTGACTAATGAGGCGACGTGCATTGTACAGACGTTCCACTGAGAGTCAGGCTCCAGGATTCCGAAGCTCCAGTGACAATTTACTGTATCCCTCAAACCCTCGTTATAACAATGCAACAAAGAAATTGCATCGCAGTTCAATTCTACAGTCCCTAAGAGACTTCTCTCCAAGTGACTAATGTGGCGACCCGCATTATACACACGTTCCCCTCAGAGTCAGGCTCCAGGAGTCCGATGCTCCACTGACAATTTACTGTAACCCTCAAACCCTCGTAATGACAATGGAACAAAGAAATTGCATCGCAGTCCAACCCTACAGTCCCTATGAGACTTCTCTGCAAGTGCCTAATGTGGCGACATGCATTGTAGAGACGTTCCCCTGAGATTAAGGCTCCAGGATTCCGATGCTCCAGTGACAATTTACTGTATCTCTCAAACACTCGTAATGACAATGGAACAAAGAAATTACATCGCAGTTCAATTCTACAGTCCCAATGAGACTTCTCTGCAAGTGCCTAATGTGGCGAAATGCATTGTAGAGACGTTCCCCTGAGATTCAGGCTCCAGGATTCCGATGCTCCAGTGACAATTTACTGTATAGCTAAAACCCTCGTAATGACAATGGAACAAAGAAATTGCATTGCAGTTCAATTCTACAGTCCCCAAAGCGACTTCTCTCCAAGTGACTAATGTGGCGACGTGCATTGTACAGACGTTCCCCTGAGAGTCAGGCTCCAGGATTCCGAAGCTCCAGTGACAATTTACTGTATCCCTCAAACCCTCGTTATAACAATGCAACAAAGAAATTGCATCGCAGTTCAATTCTACAGTCCCTAAGAGACTTCTTTCCAAGTGACTAATGTGGCGACGTGCATTGTACAGACGTTCCCCTGAGAGTCAGGCTCCAGGATTGCAAAGCTCCAGTGACAATTTACTGTACCCCTCAAACCCTTGTTATAACAATGCAACAAAGAAATTGCATCGCAGTTCAACCCTACAGTCCATATGAGACTTCACTGCAAGTGCCTAATGTGGCGTCATGCATTGTAGAGACGTTCCCCTGAGAGTCACGCTCCAGGATTCCGAAGCTCCAGTGACAATTTACTGTATCCCTCAAACCCTCGTAATGACAATGGAACAAAGAAATTGCATCGCAGTTCAATTCTACAGTCCCTAAGCGACTTCTCTCCAATTGACTAATGTGGCGACGTGCATTGTACAGACGTTCCCCTGAGAGTCCGGCTCCAGGATTCCGAAGCTCCAGTGACAATTTACTGTATCCCTCAAACCCTCGTTATAACATTGCAACAAAGAAATTGCATCGCAGTTCAATTCTACAGTCCCTAAGAGACTTCTCTCCAAGTGACTAATGTGGCGACCTGCATTGTACAGACGTTCCTCTCAGAGTCAGGCTCCAGGATTCTGATGCTCCAGTGACAATTTACTGTGTCCCTCAAACCCTCGTAATGACAATGGAACAAAGAAATTGCATCGCAGTTCAATTCTACAGTCCCCAAAGCGACTTCTCTCCAAGTGACTAATGTGGCGACGTGCATTGTACAGACGTTCCCCTGAGAGTCAGGATCCAGGATTCCGAAGCTCCAGTGACAATTTACTGTATCCCTCAAACCCTCGTTATAACAATGCAACAAAGAAATTGCATCGCAGTTCAATTCTACAGTCCCCAAAGCGACTTCTTTCCAAGTGACTAATGTGGCGACCTGCATTGCACAGACGTTCCCCTGAGAGTCAGGCTCCAGGATTCCGATGCTCCAGTGACAATTTACTGTATCCCTCAAACCCTCGTAATGACAATGGAACAAAGAAATTGCATCGCAGTTCAATTCTACAGTCCCCAAAGCGACTTCTCTACAAGTGACTAATGTGGCAACGTGCATTGTACAGACGTTCCCCTGAGAGTCAGGCTCCAGGATTCCGAAGCTCCAGTGACAATTTACTGTATCCCTCAAACCCTCGTTATAACAATGCAACAAAGAAATTGCATCGTAGTTCAATTCTACAGTCCCTAAGAGACTTCTTTCCAAGTGACTAATGTGGCGACCTGCATTGTACAGACGTTCCCCTGAGTCAGGCTCCAGGATTGCGAAGCTCCAATGACAATTTACTGTATCCCTCAAACCCTTGTTATAACAATGCAACAAAGAAATTGCATCGCAGTTCAACCCTACAGTCCATGTGAGACTTCACTGCAAGTGCCTAATGTGGCGTCATGCATTGTAGAGACGTTCCCCTGAGAGTCACGCTCCAGGATTCCGAAGCTCCAGTGACAATTTACTGTATCCCTCAAACCCTCGTAATGACAATGGGACAAAGAAAGTGCATCGCAGTTCAATTCTACAGTCCCTAAGCGCCTTTTCTCTAAGTGACTAATGTGGCGACGTGCATTGTACAGACGTTCCCCTGAGAGTCAGCCTCCAGGATTCCGAAGCTCCAGTGACAATTTACTGTATCCCTCAAACCCTCGTTATAACAATGCAACAAAGAAATTGCATCGCAGTTCAATTCTACAGTCCCTAAGAGACTTCTCTCCAAGTGACTAATGTGGCGACCTGCATTGTAGAGACGTTCCTCTGAGAGTCAGGCTCCAGGATTCCGATGCTCCAGTGACAATTTACTGTGTCCCTCAAACCCTCGTAATGACAATGGAACAAAGAAATTGCATCGCAGTTTAATTCTACAGTCCCCAAAGCGACTTCTCTCCAAGTGACTAATGTGGCGACGTGCATTGTACAGACGTTCCCCTGAGAGTCAGGCTCCAGGATTCCGAAGCTCCAGTGACAATTTACTGTATCCCTCAAACCGTCGTTATAACAATGCAACAAAGAAATTGCATCGCAGTTCAATTCTACAGTCCCTAAGAGTCTTCTTTCCAAGTGACTAATGTGGCGACCTTCATTGTACAGACGTTCCCCTGAGAGTCAGGTTCGAGGATTCCGATGCTCCAGTGACAATTTACTGTATCCCTCAAACCCTCGTAATGACAATGAAAAAAGAAATTGCATCGCAGTTCAATTCTACAGTCCCTAAGCAACTTCTCTCCAAGTGACTAATACGGCGATTTCCATTGTACAGACGTTCCCCTGAGATTCAGGCTCCAGGATTCCGATGCTCCACTGACAATTTACTGTAACCCTCAACCCCTCGTAATGACAATGGAACAAAGAAATTGCATTGCAGTTCAATTCTACAGTCCCTAAGCGACTTCTCTACAAGTGACTAATGTGGCAACGTGCATTGTACAGACGTTCCCCTGAGAGTCAGGCTCCAGGATTCCGAAGCTCCAGTGACAATTTACTGTATCCCTCAAACCCTCGTTATAACAATGCAACAAAGAAATTGCATCGCAGTTCAATTCTACAGTCCCTAAGAGACTTCTCTCCAAGTGACTAATGTGGCGACCTGCATTGTACAGACGTTCCCCTGAGAGTCAGGCTCCAGGATTCCGATGCTCCAGTGACAATTTACTGTATCCCTCAAACCCTCGTAATGACAATGGAACAAAGAAATTGCATCGCAGTTCAATTCTACAGTCCCCAAAGCGACTTCTCTACAAGTGACTAATGTGGCAACGTGCATTGTACAGACGTTCCCCTGAGAGTCAGGCTCCAGGATTCCGAAGCTCCAGTTACAATTTACTGTATCCCTCAAACCCTCCTTATAACAATGCAACAAAGAAATTGCATCGTAGTTCAATTCTACAGTCCCTAAGAGACTTCTTTCCAAGTGACTAATGTGGCGACGTGCATTGTACAGACGTTCCCCTGAGAGTCAGGCTCCAGGATTGCAAAGCTCCAGTGACAATTTACTGTACCCCTCAAACCCTTGTTATAACAATGCAACAAAGAAATTGCATCGCAGTTCAACCCTACAGTCCATATGAGACTTCACTGCAAGTGCCTAATGTGGCGTCATGCATTGTAGAGACGTTCCCCTGAGAGTCACGCTCCAGGATTCCGAAGCTCCAGTGACAATTTACTGTATCCCTCAAACCCTCGTAATGACAATGGAACAAAGAAATTGCATCGCAGTTCAATTCTACAGTCCCTAAGCGACTTCTCTCCAATTGACTAATGTGGCGACGTGCATTGTACAGACGTTCCCCTGAGAGTCCGGCTCCAGGATTCCGAAGCTCCAGTGACAATTTACTGTATCCCTCAAACCCTCGTTATAACATTGCAACAAAGAAATTGCATCGCAGTTCAATTCTACAGTCCCTAAGAGACTTCTCTCCAAGTGACTAATGTGGCGACCTGCATTGTACAGACGTTCCCCTCAGAGTCAGGCTCCAGGATTCTGATGCTCCAGTGACAATTTACTGTGTCCCTCAAACCCTCGTAATGACAATGGAACAAAGAAATTGCATCGCAGTTCAATTCTACAGTCCCCAAAGCGACTTCTCTCCAAGTGACTAATGTGGCGACGTGCATTGTACAGACGTTCCCCTGAGAGTCAGGATCCAGGATTCCGAAGCTCCAGTGACAATTTACTGTATCCCTCAAACCCTCGTTATAACAATGCAACAAAGAAATTGCATCGCAGTTCAATTCTACAGTCCCCAAAGCGACTTCTTTCCAAGTGACTAATGTGGCGACCTGCATTGCACAGACGTTCCCCTGAGAGTCAGGCTCCAGGATTCCGATGCTCCAGTGACAATTTACTGTATCCCTCAAACCCTCGTAATGACAATGGAACAAAGAAATTGCATCGCAGTTCAATTCTACAGTCCCTAAGAGACTTCTCTCCAAGTGACTAATGTGGCGACCTGCATTGCACAGACGTTCCCCTGAGAGTCAGGCTCCAGGATTCCGATGCTCCAGTGACAATTTACTGTATCCCTCAAACCCTCGTAATGACAATGGAACAAAGAAATTGCATCGCAGTTCAATTCTACAGTCCCCAAAGCGACTTCTCTACAAGTGACTAATGTGGCAACGTGCATTGTGCAGACGTTCCCCTGAGAGTCAGGCTCCAGGATTCCGAAGCTCCAGTGACAATTTACTGTATCCCTCAAACCCTCGTTATAACAATGCAACAAAGAAATTGCATCGTAGTTCAATTCTACAGTCCCTAAGAGACTTCTTTCCAAGTGACTAATGTGGCGACCTGCATTGTACAGACGTTACCCTGAGTCAGGCTCCAGGATTGCGAAGCTCCGATGACAATTTACTGTATCCCTCAAACCCTTGTTATAACAATGCAACAAAGAAATTGCATCGCAGTTCAACCCTACAGTCCATATGAGACTTCACTGCAAGTGCCTAATGTGGCGTCATGCATTGTAGAGACGTTCCCCTGAGAGTCACGCTCCAGGATTCCGAAGCTCCAGTGACAATTTACTGTATCCCTCAAACCCTCGTAATGACAATGGGACAAAGAAAGTGCATCGCAGTTCAATTCTACAGTCCCTAAGCGCCTTCTCTCCAAGTGACTAATGTGGCGACGTGCATTGTACAGACGTTCCCCTGAGAGTCAGGCTCCAGGATTCCGAAGCTCCAGTGACAATTTACTGTATCCCTCAAACCCTCGTTATAACAATGCAACAAAGAAATTGCATCGCAGTTCAATTCTACAGTCCCTAAGAGACTTCTCTCCAAGTGACTAATGTGGCGACCTGCATTGTAGAGACGTTCCTCTGAGAGTCAGGCTCCAGGATTCCGATGCTCCACTGACAATTTACTGTGTCCCTCAAACCCTCGTAATGACAATGGAACAAAGAAATTGCATCGCAGTTCAATTCTACAGTCCCCAAAGCGACTTCTCTCCAAGTGACTAATGTGGCGACGTGCATTGTACAGACGTTCCCCTGAGAGTCAGGCTCCAGGATTCCGAAGCTCCAGTGACAATTTACTGTATCCCTCAAACCGTCGTTATAACAATGCAACAAAGAAATTGCATCGCAGTTCAATTCTACAGTCCCTAAGAGTCTTCTTTCCAAGTGACTAATGTGGCGACCTTCATTGTACAGACGTTCCCCTGAGAGTCAGGTTCGAGGATTCCGATGCTCCAGTGACAATTTACTGTATCCTTCAAACCCTCGTAATGACAATGAAAAAAGAAATTGCATCGCAGTTCAATTCTACAGTCCCTAAGCGACTTCTCTCCAAGTGACTAATACGGCGATTTCCATTGTACAGACGTTCCCCTGAGATTCAGGCTCCAGGATTCCGATGCTCCACTGACAATTTACTGTAACCCTCAACCCCTCGTAATGACAATGGAACAAAGAAATTGCATTGCAGTTCAATTCTACAGTCCCTAAGCGACTTGTCTCCAAGTGACTAATGTGGCGACGTGCATTGTTCTGACGTTCCCCTGAGAGTCAGGCACCAGGATTCCGAAGCTCCAGTGACAATTTATTGTATCCCTCAAACCCTCGTAATGACAATGCAACAAAGAAATTGCATCGCAGTTCAATTCTACAGTCCCTAAGAGACTTCTCTCCAAGTGACTTATGTGGCGACCTGCATTGTACAGACGTTCCCCTGAGAGTCAGGCTCCAGGATTCCGATGCTCCAGTGACAATTTACTGTATCCCTCAAACCCTCGTAATGACAATGGAACAAAGAAATTGCAGCGCAGTTCAATTCTACAGTCCCTAAGCGACTTCTCTCCAAGTGACTAATGTGGCGACGTGCATTGTACAGACGTTCCCCTGAGAGTCAGGCTCCAGGATTCCGATGCTCCAGTGACAATTTACTGTATCCCTCAAACCCTCGTAATGACAGTGGAAAAAAGATATTGCAACGAAGTTCAATTCTACAGTCCCTAAGAGACTTCTCTCCAAGTGACGAATGAGGCGACGTGCCTTGTACAGTTGTTCCACTGAGAGTCAGGCTCCAGGATTCCGAAGCTGCAGTGACAATTTACTGTATCCCTCAAAACCTCGTTATAACAATGCAACAAAGAAATTGCATCGCAGTTCAATTCTGCAGTCCCTAAGAGACTTCTCTCCAAGTGACTAATGTGGCGACCTGCATTGTACAGACGTTCCCCTGAGAGTCAGGCTCCAGGATTCCGATGCTCCAGTGACAATTTACTGTAACCCTCAAACCCTCGTAATGACAATGGAACAAAGAAATTGCATCGCAGTTCAACCCTACAGTCCCTATGAGACTTCTCTGCAAGTGTCTAATGTGGCGACATGCATTGTAGAGACGTTCCCCTGAGATTAAGGCTCCAGGATTCCGATGCTCCAGTGACAATTTACTGTATCTCTCAAACACTCGTAATGACGATGGAACAAAGAAATTACATCGCAGTTCAATTCTACAGTCCCTATGAGACTTCTCTACAAGTGGCTAATGTGGCGAAATGCATTGTAGAGACGTTCCCCTGAGATTCAGGCTCCAGGATTCCGATGCTCCAGTGACAATTTACTGTATCCCTAAAACCCTCGTAATGATAATGGAACAAAGAAATTGCATTGCAGTTCAATTCTACAGTCCCCAAAGCGACTTCTCTCCAAGTGACTAATGTGGTGACGTGCATTGTACAGACGTTCCCCTGAGAGTCAGGCTCCAGGATTCCGAAGCTCCAGTGACAATTTACTGTATCCCTCAAACCCTCGTTATAACAATGCAACAAAGAAATTGCATCGCAGTTCAATTCTACAGTCCCTAAGAGACTTCTCTCCAAGTGACTAATGTGGCGACCTGCATTGTACAGACGTTCCCCTGAGAGTCAGGCTCCAGGATTCCGATGCTCCAGTGACAATTTACTGTATCCCTCAAACCCTCGTAATGACAATGGAACAAAGAAATTGCATCGCAGTTCAATTCTACAGTCCCCAAAGCGACATCTATCGAAGTGACTAATGTGGCGACCTGCATTGTACAGACGTTCCCCTGAGAGTCAGGCTCCAGGATTCCGATGCTCCAGTGACAATTTACTGTATCCCTCAAACCCTCGTAATGACAATGGAACATAGAAATTGCATCGCAGTTCAATTCTACAGACCATAAAGCGACTTCTCTACAAGTGACTAATGTGGCAACGTGCATTGTCCAGACGTTTCCCTGAGAGTCAGGCTCCAGGATTCCGAAGCTCCAGTGACAATTTACTGTATCCCTCAAACCCTCGTTATAACAATGCAACAAAGAAATTGCATCGCAGTTCAATTCTACAGTCCCTAAGAGACTTCTTTCCAAGTGACTAATGTGGCGACGTGCATTGTACAGACGTTCCCCTGAGAGTCAGGCTCCAGGATTGCAAAGCTCCAGTGACAATTTACTGTACCCCTCAAACCCTTGTTATAACAATGCAACAAAGAAATTGCATCGCAGTTCAACCCTACAGTCCATATGAGACTTCACTGCAAGTGCCTAATGTGGCGTCATGCATTGTAGAGACGTTCCCCTGAGAGTCACGCTCCAGGATTCCGAAGCTCCAGTGACAATTTACTGTATCCCTCAAACCCTCGTAATGACAATGGAACAAAGAAATTGCATCGCAGTTCAATTCTACAGTCCCTAAGCGACTTCTCTCCAATTGACTAATGTGGCGACGTGCATTGTACAGACGTTCCCCTGAGAGTCCGGCTCCAGGATTCCGAAGCTCCAGTGACAATTTACTGTATCCCTCAAACCCTCGTTATAACATTGCAACAAAGAAATTGCATCGCAGTTCAATTCTACAGTCCCTAAGAGACTTCTCTCCAAGTGACTAATGTGGCGACCTGCATTGTACAGACGTTCCCCTCAGAGTCAGGCTCCAGGATTCTGATGCTCCAGTGACAATTTACTGTGTCCCTCAAACCCTCGTAATGACAATGGAACAAAGAAATTGCATCGCAGTTCAATTCTACAGTCCCCAAAGCGACTTCTCTCCAAGTGACTAATGTGGCGACGTGCATTGTACAGACGTTCCCCTGAGAGTCAGGATCCAGGATTCCGAAGCTCCAGTGACAATTTACTGTATCCCTCAAACCCTCGTTATAACAATGCAACAAAGAAATTGCATCGCAGTTCAATTCTACAGTCCCCAAAGCGACTTCTTTCCAAGTGACTAATGTGGCGACCTGCATTGCACAGACGTTCCCCTGAGAGTCAGGCTCCAGGATTCCGATGCTCCAGTGACAATTTACTGTATCCCTCAAACCCTCGTAATGACAATGGAACAAAGAAATTGCATCGCAGTTCAATTCTACAGTCCCTAAGAGACTTCTCTCCAAGTGACTAATGTGGCGACCTGCATTGCACAGACGTTCCCCTGAGAGTCAGGCTCCAGGATTCCGATGCTCCAGTGACAATTTACTGTATCCCTCAAACCCTCGTAATGACAATGGAACAAAGAAATTGCATCGCAGTTCAATTCTACAGTCCCCAAAGCGACTTCTCTACAAGTGACTAATGTGGCAACGTGCATTGTGCAGACGTTCCCCTGAGAGTCAGGCTCCAGGATTCCGAAGCTCCAGTGACAATTTACTGTATCCCTCAAACCCTCGTTATAACAATGCAACAAAGAAATTGCATCGTAGTTCAATTCTACAGTCCCTAAGAGACTTCTTTCCAAGTGACTAATGTGGCGACCTGCATTGTACAGACGTTACCCTGAGTCAGGCTCCAGGATTGCGAAGCTCCGATGACAATTTACTGTATCCCTCAAACCCTTGTTATAACAATGCAACAAAGAAATTGCATCGCAGTTCAACCCTACAGTCCATATGAGACTTCACTGCAAGTGCCTAATGTGGCGTCATGCATTGTAGAGACGTTCCCCTGAGAGTCACGCTCCAGGATTCCGAAGCTCCAGTGACAATTTACTGTATCCCTCAAACCCTCGTAATGACAATGGGACAAAGAAAGTGCATCGCAGTTCAATTCTACAGTCCCTAAGCGCCTTCTCTCCAAGTGACTAATGTGGCGACGTGCATTGTACAGACGTTCCCCTGAGAGTCAGGCTCCAGGATTCCGAAGCTCCAGTGACAATTTACTGTATCCCTCAAACCCTCGTTATAACAATGCAACAAAGAAATTGCATCGCAGTTCAATTCTACAGTCCCTAAGAGACTTCTCTCCAAGTGACTAATGTGGCGACCTGCATTGTAGAGACGTTCCTCTGAGAGTCAGGCTCCAGGATTCCGATGCTCCACTGACAATTTACTGTGTCCCTCAAACCCTCGTAATGACAATGGAACAAAGAAATTGCATCGCAGTTCAATTCTACAGTCCCCAAAGCGACTTCTCTCCAAGTGACTAATGTGGCGACGTGCATTGTACAGACGTTCCCCTGAGAGTCAGGCTCCAGGATTCCGAAGCTCCAGTGACAATTTACTGTATCCCTCAAACCGTCGTTATAACAATGCAACAAAGAAATTGCATCGCAGTTCAATTCTACAGTCCCTAAGAGTCTTCTTTCCAAGTGACTAATGTGGCGACCTTCATTGTACAGACGTTCCCCTGAGAGTCAGGTTCGAGGATTCCGATGCTCCAGTGACAATTTACTGTATCCTTCAAACCCTCGTAATGACAATGAAAAAAGAAATTGCATCGCAGTTCAATTCTACAGTCCCTAAGCGACTTCTCTCCAAGTGACTAATACGGCGATTTCCATTGTACAGACGTTCCCCTGAGATTCAGGCTCCAGGATTCCGATGCTCCACTGACAATTTACTGTAACCCTCAACCCCTCGTAATGACAATGGAACAAAGAAATTGCATTGCAGTTCAATTCTACAGTCCCTAAGCGACTTGTCTCCAAGTGACTAATGTGGCGACGTGCATTGTTCTGACGTTCCCCTGAGAGTCAGGCACCAGGATTCCGAAGCTCCAGTGACAATTTATTGTATCCCTCAAACCCTCGTAATGACAATGCAACAAAGAAATTGCATCGCAGTTCAATTCTACAGTCCCTAAGAGACTTCTCTCCAAGTGACTTATGTGGCGACCTGCATTGTACAGACGTTCCCCTGAGAGTCAGGCTCCAGGATTCCGATGCTCCAGTGACAATTTACTGTATCCCTCAAACCCTCGTAATGACAATGGAACAAAGAAATTGCAGCGCAGTTCAATTCTACAGTCCCTAAGCGACTTCTCTCCAAGTGACTAATGTGGCGACGTGCATTGTACAGACGTTCCCCTGAGAGTCAGGCTCCAGGATTCCGATGCTCCAGTGACAATTTACTGTATCCCTCAAACCCTCGTAATGACAGTGGAAAAAAGATATTGCAACGAAGTTCAATTCTACAGTCCCTAAGAGACTTCTCTCCAAGTGACGAATGAGGCGACGTGCCTTGTACAGTTGTTCCACTGAGAGTCAGGCTCCAGGATTCCGAAGCTGCAGTGACAATTTACTGTATCCCTCAAAACCTCGTTATAACAATGCAACAAAGAAATTGCATCGCAGTTCAATTCTACAGTCCCTAAGAGACTTCTCTCCAAGTGACTAATGTGGCGACCTGCATTGTACAGACGTTCCCCTGAGAGTCAGGCTCCAGGATTCCGATGCTCCAGTGACAATTTACTGTAACCCTCAAACCCTCGTAATGACAATGGAACAAAGAAATTGCATCGCAGTTCAACCCTACAGTCCCTATGAGACTTCTCTGCAAGTGTCTAATGTGGCGACATGCATTGTAGAGACGTTCCCCTGAGATTAAGGCTCCAGGATTCCGATGCTCCAGTGACAATTTACTGTATCTCTCAAACACTCGTAATGACGATGGAACAAAGAAATTACATCGCAGTTCAATTCTACAGTCCCTATGAGACTTCTCTACAAGTGGCTAATGTGGCGAAATGCATTGTAGAGACGTTCCCCTGAGATTCAGGCTCCAGGATTCCGATGCTCCAGTGACAATTTACTGTATCCCTAAAACCCTCGTAATGATAATGGAACAAAGAAATTGCATTGCAGTTCAATTCTACAGTCCCCAAAGCGACTTCTCTCCAAGTGACTAATGTGGTGACGTGCATTGTACAGACGTTCCCCTGAGAGTCAGGCTCCAGGATTCCGAAGCTCCAGTGACAATTTACTGTATCCCTCAAACCCTCGTTATAACAATGCAACAAAGAAATTGCATCGCAGTTCAATTCTACAGTCCCTAAGAGACTTCTCTCCAAGTGACTAATGTGGCGACCTGCATTGTACAGACGTTCCCCTGAGAGTCAGGCTCCAGGATTCCGATGCTCCAGTGACAATTTACTGTATCCCTCAAACCCTCGTAATGACAATGGAACAAAGAAATTGCATCGCAGTTCAATTCTACAGTCCCCAAAGCGACATCTATCGAAGTGACTAATGTGGCGACCTGCATTGTACAGACGTTCCCCTGAGAGTCAGGCTCCAGGATTCCGATGCTCCAGTGACAATTTACTGTATCCCTCAAACCCTCGTAATGACAATGGAACATAGAAATTGCATCGCAGTTCAATTCTACAGACCATAAAGCGACTTCTCTACAAGTGACTAATGTGGCAACGTGCATTGTCCAGACGTTTCCCTGAGAGTCAGGCTCCAGGATTCCGAAGCTCCAGTGACAATTTACTGTATCCCTCAAACCCTCGTTATAACAATGCAACAAAGAAATTGCATCGCAGTTCAATTCTACAGTCCCTAAGAGACTTCTTTCCAAGTGACTAATGTGGCGACCTGCATTGTACAGACGTTCCCCGAGAGTCAGGCTCCAGGATTCCGATGCTCCAGTGACAATTTACTGTATCCCTCAAACCCTCGTAATGACAATGGAACAAAGAAAGTGAATCGCAGTTCAATTCTACAGTCCCCAAAGCAACTTCTCTCCAAGTGACTAATGTGGCGACCTGCATTGTACAAACGTTCCCCTGAGAGTCAGGCTCCAGGATTTCGAAGCTCCAGTGACAATTTACTGTATCCCTCAAACCCTCGTTATAACAATGCAACAAAGAAATTGCATCGCAGTTCAATTCTACAGTCCCTAAGAGACTTCTCTCCAAGTGACTAATGTGGCGACCTGCATTGTACAGACGTTCCCCTGAGAGTCAGGCTCCAGGATTCCGATGCACCAGTGACAATTTACTGTATCCCTCAAACCCTCATAATGACAATGGAACAAAGAAATTGCATCGCAGTTCAATTCTACAGTCCGCAAAGCGACTTCTCTATAAGTGACTAATGTGGCGACCTGCATTGTACAGACGTTCCCCTGAGAGTCAGGCTCCAGGATTCCGATGCTCCAGTGACAATTTACTGTACCCCTCAAACCCTCGTAATGACAATGGAACAAAGAAATTGCATAGCAGTTCAATTTTACAGTCCCTAAGCGACTTCTCTCCAAGTGACTAATGTGGCGACGTCCATTGTACAGTCGTTCCCCTGAGAGTCAGGCTCCAGGATTCCGAAGCTCCAGTGACAATTTACTGTATCCCTCAAACACTCGTAATGACAATGGAACAAAGAAATTGCATCGCAGTTCAATTCTACAGTCCCTAAGAGACTTCTCTCCAAGTGACTTATGTGGCGACTTGCATTGTACAGAAGTTCCCCTGAGAGTCAGGCTCCAGGATTCCGATGCACCAGTGACAATTTACTGTATCCCTCAAACCCTCGTAATGACAATGGAACAAAGAAATTGCATCGCAGTTCAATTCTACAGTCCCTAAGCGACTTCTCTCCAAGTGACTAATGTGGCGACGTGCATTGTACAGACGTTCCCCTGGGAGTCAGGCTCCAGGATTCCGAAGCTCCAGTGACAATTTACTGTATCCCTCAAACTCTCGTAATGACAATGCAACAAAGAAATTGCATCGCAGTTCAATTCTACAGTCCTTAAGAGACTTCTCTCCAAGTGACTTATGTGGCGACCTGCATTGTACAGACGTTCCCCTGAGATCAGGCTCCAGGATTCCGATGCTCCAGTGACAATTTACTGTATCCCTCAAACCCTCGTAATGACAATGGAACAAAGAAATTGCAGCGCAGTTCAATTCTACAGTCCCTAAGCGACTTCTCTCCAAGTGACTAATGTGGCGACGTGCATTGTACAGACGTTCCCCTGAGAGTCAGGCTCCAGGATTCCGATGCTCCAGTGACAATTTACTGTATCCCTCAAACCCTCGTAATGACAGTGGGAAAAAGATATTGCAACGAAGTTCAATTCTACAGTCCCTAAGAGACTTCTCTCCAAGTGACTAATTAGGCGACGTGCATTGTACAGACGTTCCACTGAGAGTCAGGCTCCAGGATTCCGAAGCTCCAGTGACAATTTACTGTATCCCTCAAACCCTCGTTATAACAATGCAACAAAGAAATTGCATCGCAGTTCAATTTTACAGTCCCTAAGAGACTTCTCTCCAAGTGACTAATGTGGCGACCTGCATTGTACAGACGTTCCCCTCAGAGTCAGGCTCCAGGATTCCGATGCTCCACTGACAATTTACTGTAACCCTCAAACCCTCGTAATGACAATGGAACAAAGAAATTGCATCGCAGTTCAACCCTACAGTCCCTATGAGACTTCTCTGCAAGTGCCTAATGTGGCGACATGCATTGTAGAGACGTTCCCCTGAGATTAAGGCTCCAGGATTCCGATGCTCCAGTGACAATTTACTGTATCTCTCAAACACTCGTAATGACAATGGAACAAAGAAATTACATCGCAGTTCAATTCTACGGTCCCTATGAGACTTCTCTGCAAGTGACTAATGTGGCGAAATGCATTGTAGAGAGGTTCCCCTGAGATTCAGGCTCCAGGATTCCGATGCTCCAGTGACAATTTACTGTATCCCTAAAACCCTCGTAATGACAATGGAACAAAGAAATTGCATTGCAGATCAATTCTACAGTCCCCAAAGCGACTTCTCTCCAAGTGACTAATGTGGCGACGTGCATTGTACAGACGTTCCCCTGAGAGTCAGGCTCCAGGATTCCGATGCTCCAGAGACAATTTACTGTATCCCTCAAACCCTCGTAATGACAATGGAACAAAGAAATTGCATCGCAGTTCAATTCTACAGTCCATAAAGCGACTTCTCTACAAGTGACTAATGTGGCAACGTGCAGTGTACAGACATTCCCCTGAGAGTCAGGCTCCAGGATTCCGAAGCTCCAGTGACAATTTACTGTATCCCACAAACCCTCGTAATGACAGTGGAAAAAAGATATTGCAACGAAGTTCAATTCTACAGTCCCTAAGAGACTTCTTTCCAAGTGACTAATGTGGCGACCTGCATTGTACAGACGTTCCCCTGAGAGTCAGGCTCCAGGATTCCGATGCTCCAGTGACAATTTACTGTATCCCTCAAACCCTCTTAATGACAATGGAACAAAGAAATTGCATCGCAGTTCAATTCTACAGTCCCCAAAGCGACTTCTCTCCAAGTGACTAATGTGGCGACATGCATTGTACAAACGTTCCCCTGAGAGTCAGGTTCCAGGATTTCGAAGCTCCAGTGACAATTTACTGTATCCCTCAAACCCTCGTTATAACAATGCAACAAAGAAATTGCATCGCAGTTCAATTCTACAGTCCCTAAGAGACTTCTCTCCAAGTGACTAATGTGGCGTCCTGCATTGTACAGACGTTCCCCTAAGAGTCAGGCTCCAGGATTGCGATGCTCCAGTGACAATTTACTGTATCCCTCACACCCTCATAATGACAATGGAACAAAGAAATTGCATCGCAGTTCAATTCTACAGTCCGCAAAGCGACTTGTCTATAAGTGACTAATGTGGCGACCTGCATTGTACAGACGTTCCCCTGAGAGTCAGGCCCCAGGATTCCGATGCTCCAGTGACAATTTACTGTACCCCTCAAACCCTGGTAATGACAATGGAACGAAGAAATTGCATCGCAGTTCAATTCTACAGTCTTTAAGAGACTTCTTTCCAAGTGACTAATGTGGCGACGTGCATTGTACGGACGTTCCCCTGAGAGTCAGGTTCCAGGATTCCGATGCTCCAGTGACAATTTACTGTATCCCTCAAACCCTCGTAATGACAATGGAACAAAGAAATTGCATCGCAGTTCAATTCTACAGTCCCTAAGAGACTTCTCTCCAAGTGACGAATGAGGCGACGTGCCTTGTACAGTTGTTCCACTGAGAGTCAGGCTCCAGGATTCCGAAGCTGCAGTGACAATTTACTGTATCCCTCAAAACCTCGTTATAACAATGCAACAAAGAAATTGCATCGCAGTTCAATTCTACAGTCCCTAAGAGACTTCTCTCCAAGTGACTAATGTGGCGACCTGCATTGTACATACTTTCCCCTCAGAGTCAGGCTCCAGGATTCCGATGCTCCACTGACAATTTACTGTAACCCTCAAACCCTCGTAATGACAATGGAACAAAGAAATTGCATCGCAGTTCAACCCTACAGTCCCTATGAGACTTCTCTGCAAGTGTCTAATGAGGCGACATGCATTGTAGAGACGTTCCCCTGAGATTAAGGCTCCAGGATTCCGATGCTCCAGTGACAATTTACTGTATCTCTCAAACACTCGTAATGACGATGGAACAAAGAAATTACATCGCAGTTCAATTCTACAGTCCCTATGAGACTTCTCTGCAAGTGCCTAATGTGGCGAAATACATTGTAGAGACGTTCCCCTGAGATTCAGGCTCCAGGATTCCGATGCTCCAGTGACAATTTACTGTATCCCTCAAACCCTCGTAATGACAATGGAACAAAGAAATTGCATTGCAGTTCAATTCTACAGTCCCCAAAGCGACTTCTCTCCAAGTGACTAATGTGGCGACGTGCATTGTACAGACGTTCCCCTGAGAGTCAGGCTCCAGGATTCCGAAGCTCCAGTGACAATTTACTGTATCCCTCAAACCCTCGTTATAACAATGCAACTAAGAAATTGCATCGCAGTTCAATTCTACAGTCCCTAAGAGACTTCCCTCCAAGTGACTAATGTGGCGACCTGCATTGTACAGACGTTCCCCTGAGAGTCAGGCTCCAGGATTCCGATGCTCCAGTGACAATTTACTGTATCCCTCAAACCCTCGTAATGACAATGGAACAAAGAAATTGCATCGCAGTTCAATTCTACAGTCCCCAAAGCGACATCTATCGAAGTGACTAATGTGGCGACCTGCATTGTACAGACGTTCCCCTGAGAGTCAGGCTCCAGGATTCCGATGCTCCAGTGACAATTTACTGTATCCCTCAAACCCTCGTAATGACAATGGAACATAGAAATTGCATCGCAGTTCAATTCTACAGACCATAAAGCGACTTCTCTACAAGTGACTAATGTGGCAACGTGCATTGTCCAGACGTTCCCCTGAGAGTCAGGCTCCAGGATTCCGAAGCTCCAGTGACAATTTACTGTATCCCTCAAACCCTCGTTATAACAATGCAACAAAGAAATTGCATCGCAGTTCAATTCTACAGTCCCTAAGAGACTTCTTTCCAAGTGACTAATGTGGCGACCTGCATTGTACAGACGTTCCCCGAGAGTCAGGCTCCAGGATTCCGATGCTCCAGTGACAAATTACTGTATCCCTCAAACCCTCGTAATGACAATGGAACAAAGAAAGTGAATCGCAGTTCAATTCTACAGTCCCCAAAGCGACTTCTCTCCAAGTGACAAATGTGGCGACCTGCATTGTACAAACGTTCCCCTGAGAGTCAGGCTCCAGGATTTCGAAGCTCCAGTGACAATTTACTTTATCCCTCAAACCCTCGTTATAACAATGCAACAAAGAAATTGCATCGCAGTTCAATTCTACAGTCCCTAAGAGACTTCTCTCCAAGTGACTAATGTGGCGACCTGCATTGTACAGACGTTCCCCTGAGAGTCAGGCTCCAGGATTCCGATGCACCAGTGACAATTTACTGTATCCCTCAAACCCTCATAATGACAATGGAACAAAGAAATTGCATCGCAGTTCAATTCTACAGTCCGCAAAGCGACTTCTCTATAAGTGACTAATGTGGCGACCTGCATTGACCAGACGTTCCCCTGAGAGTCAGGCTCCAGGATTCCGATGCTCCAGTGACAATTTACTGTACCCCTCAAACCCTCGTAATGACAATGGAACAAAGAAATTGCATAGCAGTTCAATTTTACAGTCCCTAAGCGACTTCTCTCCAAGTGACTAATGTGGCGACGTCCATTGTACAGTCGTTCCCCTGAGAGTCAGGCTCCAGGATTCCGAAGCTCCAGTGACAATTTACTGTATCCCTCAAACACTCGTAATGACAATGGAACAAAGAAATTGCATCGCAGTTCAATTCTACAGTCCCTAAGAGACTTCTCTCCAAGTGACTTATGTGGCGACTTGCATTGTACAGAAGTTCCCCTGAGAGTCAGGCTCCAGGATTCCGATGCACCAGTGACAATTTACTGTATCCCTCAAACCCTCGTAATGACAATGGAACAAAGAAATTGCATCGCAGTTCAATTCTACAGTCCCTAAGCGACTTCTCTCCAAGTGACTAATGTGGCGACGTGCATTGTACAGACGTTCCCCTGAGAGTCAGGCTCCAGGATTCCGAAGCTCCAGTGACAATTTACTGTATCCCTCAAACTCTCGTAATGACAATGCAACAAAGAAATTGCATCGCAGTTCAATTCTACAGTCCTTAAGAGACTTCTCTCCAAGTGACTTATGTGGCGACCTGCATTGTACAGACGTTCCCCTGAGAGTCAGGCTCCAGGATTCCGATGCTCCAGTGACAATTTACTGTATCCCTCAAACCCTCGTAATGACAATGGAACAAAGAAATTGCAGCGCAGTTCAATTCTACAGTCCCTAAGCGACTTCTCTCCAAGTGACTAATGTGGCGACGTGCATTGTACAGACGTTCCCCTGAGAGTCAGGCTCCAGGATTCCGATGCTCCAGTGACAATTTACTGTATCCCTCAAACCCTCGTAATGACAGTGGGAAAAAGATATTGCAACGAAGTTCAATTCTACAGTCCCTAAGAGACTTCTCTCCAAGTGACTAATTAGGCGACGTGCATTGTACAGACGTTCCACTGAGAGTCAGGCTCCAGGATTCCGAAGCTCCAGTGACAATTTACTGTATCCCTCAAACCCTCGTTATAACAATGCAACAAAGAAATTGCATCGCAGTTCAATTCTACAGTCTTTAAGAGACTTCTTTCCAAGTGACTAATGTGGCGACGTGCATTGTACAGACGTTCCCCTGAGAGTCAGGTTCCAGGATTCCGATGCTCCAGTGACAATTTACTGTATCCCTCAAACCCTCGTAATGACAATGGAACAAAGAAATTGCATCGCAGTTCAATTCTACAGTCCCTAAGAGACTTCTCCCCAAGTGAATAATGTGGCGACGTGCATTGTACAGACGTTCGCCTGAGAGTCAGGCTCCAGGATTCCGATGCTCCAGTGACAATTTACTGTATCCCTGAAACCCTCGTAATGACAGTGGAAAAAAGATATTGCAACGAAGTTCAATTCTACAGTCCCTAAAAGACTTCTCTCCAAGTGACTAATGAGGCGACGTGCATTGTACAGACGTTCCCCTGAGAGTCAGGCTCCAGGATTCCGAAGCTCCAGTGACAATTTACTATATCCCTCAAACCCTCGTTATAACAATGTAACAAAGAAATTGCATCGCAGTTCAATTCTATAGTCCCTAAGAGACTTCTTTCCAAGTGACTAATGTGGCGGCCTGCATTGTACAGACGTTCCCCTCAGAGTCAGACTCCAGGATTCCGAAGCTCCAGAGACAATTTACTGTATCCCTCAAACCCTCGTTATAACAATGCAACAAAGAAATTGCATCGCAGTTCAATTCTACAGTCCCTAAGAGACTTCTCTCCAAGTTACTAATGTGGCGACCTGCATTGTACAGACGTTCCCCTCAGAGTCAGGCTCCAGGATTCCGATGATCCAGTGACAATTTACTGTAACCCTCAAACCCTCGTAATGAGAATGGAACAAAGAAATTGCATCGCAGTTCAACCCTACAGTCCCTCTGAGACTTCTCTGCAAGTGCCTAATGTGGCGACATGCATTGTAGAGACGTTCCCCTGAGATTCAGGCTACAGGATTCCGATGCTCCAGTGACAATTTACTGTATCCCTCAAACCCTCGTAATGACAATGGAACAAAGAAATTGCATTGCAGTTCAATTCTACAGTCCCTAAGAAACTTCTCTCCAAGTAATTAATCTGGCGACCTGCATTGTACAGACGTTCCCCTCAGAGTCAGGCTCCAGGATTCCGATGCTCCACTGACAATTTACTGTAACCCTCAAAACCTCGTAATGACAATGGAACAAAAAAATTGCATCGCAGTTCAATTCTACAGTCCCTATGAGACTTCTCTGCAAGTGCCTAATGTGGCGAAATGCATTGTAGAGACGTTCCCCTGAGATTCAGGCTCCAGGATTCCGATGCTCCAGTGACAATTTACTGTATCCCTAAAACCCTCGTAATGACAATGGAACAAAGAAATTGCATTGCAGTTCAATTCTACAGTCCCCAAAGCGACTTCTCTCCAAGTGACTAATGTGGCGACGTGCATTGTACAGACGTTCCCCTGAGAGTCAGGTTCCAGGATTCCGATGCTCCACTGACAATTTACTGTATCCCTCAAACCCTCGTAATGACAATGGAACAAAGAAATTGCATCGCAGTTCAATTCTACAGTCCCTAAGAGACTTCTCCCCAAGTGAATAATGTGGCGACGTGCATTGTACAGACGTTCGCCTGAGAGTCAGGCTCCAGGATTCCGATGCTCCAGTGACAATTTACTGTATCCCTGAAACCCTCGTAATGACAGTGGAAAAAAGATATTGCAACGAAGTTCAATTCTACAGTCCCTAAGAGACTTCTCTCCAAGTTACTAATGAGGCGACGTGCATTGTACAGACGTTACCCTGAGAGTCAGGCTCCAGGATTCCGAAGCTCCAGTGACAATTTACTGTATCCCTCAAACCCTCGTTATAACAATGCAACAAAGAAATTGCATCGCAGTTCAATTCTACAGTCCCCAAAGCGACTTCTCTCCAAGTGACTAATGTGGCGACGTGCATTGTACAGACGTTCCCCTGAGAGTCAGGTTCCAGGATTCCGATGCTCCACTGACAATTTACTGTATCCCTCAAACCCTCGTTATAACAATGCAACAAAGAAATTGCATCGCAGTTCAATTCTACAGTCCCTAAGAGACTTCTCTCCAAGTGACTAATGTGGCGACCTGCATTGTACAGACGTTCCCCTGAGACACAGGCTCCAGGATTCCGATGCTCCAGTGACAATTTACTGTATCCCTCAAACCCTCGTAATGACAATGGAACAAAGAAATTGCATCGCAGTTCAATTCTACAGTCCCCAAAGCGACTTCTTTCCAAGTGACTAATATGGCGACCTGCATTGTACAGACGTTCCCCTGAGAGTCAGGCTCCAGGATTCCGATGCTCCAGAGACAATTTACTGTATCCCTCAAACCCTCGTAATGACAATGGAACAAAGAAATTGCATCGCAGTTCAATTCTACAGTCCATAAAGCGACTTCTCTACAAGTGACTAATGTGGCAACGTGCATTGTACAGACATTCCCCTGAGAGTCAGGCTCCAGGATTCCGAAGCTCTTGTGACAATTTACTGTATCCCTCAAACCCTCGTAATGACAGTGGAAAAAAGATATTGCAACGAAGTTCAATTCTACAGTCCCTAAGAGACTTCTTTCCAAGTGACTAATGTGGCGACCTGCATTGTACAGACGTTCCCCTGAGAGTCAGGCTCCAGGATTCCGATGCTCCAGTGACAATTTACTGTATCCCTCAAACCCTCTTAATGACAATGGAACAAAGAAATTGCATCGCAGAGCAATTCTACAGTCCCCAAAGCGACTTCTCTCCAAGTGACTAATGTGGCGACATGCATTGTACAAACGTTCCCCTGAGAGTCAGGTTCCAGGATTTCGAAGCTCCAGTGACAATTTACTGTATCCCTCAAACCCTCGTTATAACAATGCAACAAAGAAATTGCATCGCAGTTCAATTCTACAGTCCCTAAGAGACTTCTCTCCAAGTGACTAATGTGGCGTCCTGCATTGTACAGACGTTCCCCTAAGAGTCAGGCTCCAGGATTGCGATGCTCCAGTGACAATTTACTGTATCCCTCACACCCTCATAATGACAATGGAACAAAGAAATTGCATCGCAGTTCAATTCTACAGTCCGCAAAGCGACTTGTCTATAAGTGACTAATGTCGCGACCTGCATTGTACAGACGTTCCCCTGAGAGTCAGGCCCCAGGATTCCGATGCTCCAGTGACAATTTACTGTACCCCTCAAACCCTGGTAATGACAATGGAACGAAGAAATTGCATCGCAGTTCAATTCTACAGTCTTTAAGAGACTTCTTTCCAAGTGACTAATGTGGCGACGTGCATTGTACGGACGTTCCCCTGAGAGTCAGGTTCCAGGATTCCGATGCTCCAGTGACAATTTACTGTATCCCTCAAACCCTCGTAATGACAATGGAACAAAGAAATTGCATCGCAGTTCAATTCTACAGTCCCTAAGAGACTTCTCCCCAAGTGAATAATGTGGCGACGTGCATTGTACAGACGTTCGCCTGAGAGTCAGGCTCCAGGATTCCGATGCTCCAGTGACAATTTACTGTATCCCTGAAACCCTCGTAATGACAGTGGAAAAAAGATATTGCAACGACGTTCAATTCTACAGTCCCTAAGAGACTTCTCTCCAAGTGACTAATGAGGCGACGTGCATTGTACAGACGTTCCCCTGAGAGTCAGGCTCCAGGATTCCGAAGCTCCAGTGACAATTTACTATATCCCTCAAACCCTCGTTATAACAATGTAACAAAGAAATTGCATCGCAGTTCAATTCTACAGTCCCTAAGAGACTTCTTTCCAAGTGACTAATGTGGCGACCTGCATTGTACAGACGTTCCCCTCAGAGTCAGGCTCCAGGATTCCGATGATCCAGTGACAATTTACTGTAACCCTCAAACCCTCGTAATGAGAATGGAAGAAAGAAATTGCATCGTAGTTCAACCCTACAGTCCCTATGAGACTTCTCTGCAAGTGCCTAATGTGGCGACATGCATTGTAGAGACGTTCCCCTGAGATTCAGGCTCCAGGATTCCGATGCTCCAGTGACAATTTACTGTATCCCTCAAACCCTCGTAATGACAATGGAACAAAGAAATTGCATTGCAGTTCAATTCTACAGTCCCTAAGAAACTTCTCTCCAAGTAATTAATCTGGCGACCTGCATTGTTCAGACGTTCCCCTCAGAGTCAGGCTCCAGGATTCCGATGCTCCACTGACAATTTACTGTAACCCTCAAAACCTCGTAATGACAATGGAACAAAAAAATTGCATCGCAGTTCAATTGTACAGTCCCTATGAGACTTCTCTGCAAGTGCCTAATGTGGCGAAATGCATTGTAGAGACGTTCCCCTGAGATTCAGGCTCCAGGATTCCGATGCTCCAGTGACAATTTACTGTATCCCTAAAACCCTCGTAATGACAATGGAACAAAGAAATTGCATTGCAGTTCAATTCTACAGTCCCCAAAGCGACTTCTCTCCAAGTGACTAATGTGGCGACGTGCATTGTACAGACGTTCCCCTGAGAGTCAGGTTCCAGGATTCCGATGCTCCACTGACAATTTACTGTATCCCTCAAACCCTCGTAATGACAATGGAACAAAGAAATTGCATCGCAGTTCAATTCTACAGTCCCTAAGAGACTTCTCCCCAAGTGAATAATGTGGCGACGTGCATTGTACAGACGTTCGCCTGAGAGTCAGGCTCCAGGATTCCGATGCTCCAGTGACAATTTACTGTATCCCTGAATCCCTCGTAATGACAGTGGAAAAAAGATATTACAACGAAGTTTAATTCTACAGTCCCTAAGAGACTTCTCTCCAAGTTACTAATGAGGCGACGTGCATTGTACAGACGTTCCCCTGAGAGTCAGGCTCCAGGATTCCGAAGCTCCAGTGACAATTTACTGTATCCCTCAAACCCTCGTTATAACAATGCAACAAAGAAATTGCATCGCAGTTCAATTCTACAGTCCCTAAGAGACTTCTCTCCAAGTGACTAATGTGGCGACCTGCATTGTACAGACGTTCCCCTCAGAGTCAGGCTCCAGGATTCCGATGCTCCAGTGACAATTTATTGTAACCCTCAAACCCTCGTAATGACAATGGAACAAAGAAATTGCATCGCAGTTCAACCCTACAGTCCCTGTGAGACTTCTCTGCAAGTGCCTAATGTGGCGACATGCATTGTAGAGACGTTCCCCTGAGATTCAGGCTCCAGGATTCCGATGCTCCAGTGACAATTTACTGTATCTCTCAAACACTCGTAATGACAATGGAACAAAGAAATTACATCGCAGTTCAATTCTACAGTCCCTAAGAGACTTCTCTCCAAGTGACTAATGTGGCGACGTGCATTGTACAGACGTTCCCCTGAGGGTCAGGCTCCAGGATTCCGATGCTCCAGTGACAATTTACTGTATCCCTCAAACCCTCGTAATGACAATGGAACAAAGAAATTGCATTGCAGTTCAATTCTACAGTCCCTAAGAGACTTCTCTCCAAGTGACTAATCTGGCGACCTGCATTGTACAGACGTTCCCCTCAGAGTCAGGCTCCAGGATTCCGATGCTCCACTGACAATTTACTGTAACCCTCAAAACCTCGTAATGACAATGGAACAAAGAAATTGCATCGCAGTTCAATTCCACAGTCCCTATGAGGTTTCTCTGCAAGTGCCTAATGTGGCGAAATGCGTTGTAGAGACGTTCCCCTGAGATTCAGGCTCCAGGATTCCGATGCTCCAGTGACAATTTACTGTATTCCTAAAACCGTCGTAATGACAATGGAACAAAGAAATTGCATTGCAGTTCAATTCTACAGTCCCCAAAGCGACTTCTCTCCAAGTGACTAATGTGGCGACGTGCATTGTACAGACGTTCCCCTGAGAGTCGGGTTCCAGGATTCCGATGCTCCAGTGACAATTTACTGTATCCCTGAAACCCTCGTAATGACAGTGGAAAAAAGATATTGCAACGAAGTTCAATTCTACAGTCCCTAAGAGACTTCTCTCCAAGTTACTAATGAGGCGACGTGCATTGTACAGACGTTCCCCTGAGAGTCAGGCTCCAGGATTCCGAAGCTCCAGTGACAATTTACTGTATCCCTTAAACCCTCGTTATAACAATGCAACAAAGAAATTGCATCGCAGTTCAATTCTACAGTCCCTAAGAGACTTCTCTCCAAGTTACTAATGTGGCGACCTGCATTGTACAGACGTTCCCCTCAGAGTCAGGCTCCAGGATTCCGATGCTCCAGTGACAATTTATTGTAACCCTCAAACCCTCGTAATGACAATGGAACAAAGAAATTGCATCGCAGTTCAACCCTACAGTCCCTATGAGACTTCTCTGCAAGTGCCTAATGTGGCGACATGCATTGTAGAGACGTTCCCCTGAGATTCAGGCTCCAGGATTCCGATGCTCCAGTGACAATTTACTGTATCTCTCAAACACTCGTAATGACAATGGAACAAAGAAATTACATCGCAGTTCAATTCTACAGTCCCTAAGAGACTTCTCTCCAAGTGACTAATGTGGCGACGTGCATTGTACAGACGTTCCCCTGAGGGTCAGGCTCCAGGATTCCGAAGCTCCAGTGACAATTTACTGTATCCCTCAAACACTCGTTATAACAACGCAACAAAGAAATTACATCGCAGTTCAATTCTACAGTCCCTAAGAGACTTCTCTCCAAGTGACCAATGTGGCTAACTGCATTGTACAGACGTTCCCCTGAGAGTCAGGCTCCAGGATTCCGATGCTCCACTGACAATTTACTTTATCCCTCAAACCCTCGTAATGACAATGGAACAAAGAAATAGCATTGCAGTTCAATTATACAGTCCCTAAGAGACTTCTCTCCAAGTGATTAATCTGGCGACCTGCATTGTACAGACGTTCCCCTCAGAGTCAGGCTCCAGGATTCCGATGCTCAACTGACAATTTACTGTAACCCTCAAAACCTCGTAATGACAATGGAACAAAGAAATTGCATCGCAGTTCAATTCTACAGTCCCTATGAGACTTCTCTGTAAGTGCCTAATGTGGCGAAATGCATTGTAGAGACGTTCCCCTGAATTCAGGCTCCAGGATTCCGATGCTCCAGTGACAATTTACTGTATTCCTAAAACCCTCGTAATGACAATGGAACAAAGAAATTGCTTTGCAGTTCAATTCTACAGTCCCCAAAGCGACTTCTCTCCAAGTGACTAATGTGGCGACGTGCATTGTACAGACATTCCCCTCAGAGTCAGGTTCCAGGATTCCGATGCTCCACTGACAATTTACTGTATCCCTCAAACCCCCGTAATGACAATGGAACAAAGAAATTGCATCGCAGTTCAATTCTACAGTCCCTAAAAGACTTCTCCCCAAGTGAATAATGTGGCGACGTGCATTGTACAGACGTTCGCCTGAGAGTCAGGCTCCAGGATTCCGATGCTCCAGTGACAATTTACTGTATCCCTCAAACCCTCGTAATGACAGTGGGAAAAAGATATTGCAACGAAGTTCAATTCTACAGTCCCTAAGAGAATTCTCTCCAAGTGACTAATGAGGCGACATGCATTGTACAGACGTTCCCCTGAGAGTCAGGCTCCAGGATTCCGAAGCTCCAGTGACAATTTACTGTATCCCTCAAACCCTCGTTATAACAATGGAACAAAGAAATTGCATCGCAGTTCAATTCTACAGTCCCTAAGAGACTTCTCTCCAAGTGACTAATGTGGCGATGTGCATTGTACAGACGTTCCCCTCAGAGTCAGGCTCCAGGATTCCAATGCTCCAGTGACAATTTACTGTAACCCTCAAACCCTCGTAATGACAATGGAACAAAGAAATTGCATCGCAGTTCAACCCTACAGTCCCTATGAGACTTCTCTGCAAGTGCCTAATGTGGCGACATGCATTGTAGAGACGTTCCCCTGAGATTCAGGCTCCAGGATTCCGATGCTCCAGTGACAATTTACTGTATCTCTCAAACACTCGTAATGACAATGGAACAAAGAAATTACATCGCAGTTCAATTCTACAGTCCCTATGAGACTTCTCTGCAAGTGCCTAATGTGGCGAAATGCATTGTAGAGACGTTCCCCTGAGATTCAGGCTCCAGGATTCCGATGCTCCAGTGACAATTTACTGTATCCCTAAAACCCTCGTAATGACAATGGAACAAAGAAATTGCATTGCAGTTCAATTCTACAGTCCCCAAAGCGACTTCTCTCCAAGTGACTAATGTGGCGACGTGCATTGTACAGACGTTCCCCTGAGGGTCAGGCTGCAGGATTCCGAAGCTCCAGTGACAATTTACAGTATCCCTCAAACCCTCGTTATAACAATGCAACAAAGAAATTGCATCGCAGTTCAATTCTACAGTCCCTAAGAGACTTCTCTCCAAGTGACTAATGTGGTGACCTGCATTGTACAGACGTTCCCCTCAGAGTCAGGCTCCAGGATTCCGATGGTCCAGTGACAATTTACTGTAACCCTCAAACCCTCGTAATGACAATGGAACAAAGAAATTGCATCGCAGTTCAACCCTACAGTCCCTATGAGACTTCTCTGCAAGTGCCTAATTTGGCGACATGCATTGTAGAGACGTTCCCCTGAGATTCAGGCTCCAGGATTCCGATGCTCCAGTGACAATTTGCTGTATCCCTCAAACCCTCGTTATAACAATGCAACAAAGAAATTGCATCGCAGTTCAATTCTACAGTCCCTAAGAGACTTCTCTCCAAGTGACCAATGTGGCGAACTGCATTGTACAGACGTTCCCCTGAGAGTCAGGCTCCAGGATTCCGATGCTCCAGTGACAATTTACTGTATCCCTCAAACCCTCGTAATGACAATGGAACAAAGAAATTGCATTGCAGTTCAATTCTACAGTCTCTAAGAGACTTCTCTCCAAGTGACTAATCTGGCGACCTGCATTGTACGGACGTTCCCCTCAGAGTCAGGCTCCAGGATTCCGATGCTCCAGTGACAATTTACTGTAACCCTCAAAACCTCGTAATGACAATGGAACAAAGAAATTGCATCGCAGTTCAATTCTACAGTCCCTATGAGACTTCTCTGCAAGTGCCTAATGTGGCGAAATGCATTGTAGAGACGTTCCCCTGAGACTCAGGCTCCAGTATTCCGATGCTCCAGTGACAATTTACTGTATCCCTAAAACCCTCGTAAAGACAATGGAACAAAGAAATTGCATTGCAGTTCAATTCTACAGTCCCCAAAGCGACTTCTCTCCAAGTGACTAATGTGGCGACGTGCATTGTACAGACGTTCCCCTGAGAGTCAGGTTCCAGGATTCCGATGCTCCACTGACAATTTTCTGTATCCCTCAAACACTCGTAATGACAATGGAACAAAGAAATTGCATCGCAGTTCAATTCTACAGTCCCTAAGAGACGTCTCCCCAAGTGAATATTGTGGCGACGTGCATTGTACAGACGTTCGCCTGAGAGTCAGGCTCCACGATTCCGATGCTCCAGTGACAATTTACTGTATCCCTCAAACCCTCGTAATGACAGTGGAAAAAAGATATTGCAACGAAGTTCAATTCTACAGTCCCTAAGAGACTTCTCTCCAAGTGACTAATGAGGCGACATGCATTGTACAGACGTTCCCCTGAGAGTCAGGCTCCAGGATTCCGAAGCTCCAGTGACAATTTACTGTATCCCTCAAACCCTCGTTATAACAATGCAACAAAAAATTGCATCGCAGTTCAGTTCTACAGTCCCTAAGAGACTTCTCTACAAGTGACTAATGTGGCGACCTGCATTGTACAGACGTTCCCCTCAGAGTCAGGCTCCAGGATTCCGATGCTCCAGTGACAATTTACTGTAACCCTCAAACCCTCGTAATGACAATGGAACAAAGAAATTGCATCGCAGTTCAACCCTACAGTCCCTATGAGACTTCTCTGCAAGTGCCTAATGTGGCGACATGCATTGTAGAGACATTCCCCTGAGATTCAGGCTCCAGGATTCCGATGCTCCAGTGACAATTTACTGTATCTCTCAAACATTCGTAATGACAATGGAACAAAGAAATTACAACGCAGTTCAATTCTACAGTACCTATGAGACTTCTCTGCAAGTGCCTAATGTGGCGAAATGCATTGTAGAGACGTTCCCCTGAGATTCAGGCTCCAGTATTCCGATGCTCCAGTGACAATTTACTGTATCCCTAAAACCCTCGTAATGACAATGGAACAATGAAATTGCATTGCAGTTCAATTCTACAGTCCCCAAAGCGACTTCTCTCCAAGTGACTAATGTGGCGACGTGCATTGTACAGACGTTCCCCTGAGAGTCAGGTTCCAGGATTCCGATGCTCCAGTGACGATTTACTGTATCTCTCAAACACTCGTAATGACAATGGAACAAAGAAATTACATCGCAGTTCAATTCTACAGTCCCTAAGAGACTTCTCTCCAAGTGACTAATGTGGCGACGTGCATTGTACAGACGTTCCCCTGAGGGTCAGGCTCCAGGATTCCGAAGCTCCAGTGACAATTTGCTGTATCCCTCAAACCCTCGTTATAACAATGCAACAAAGATATTGCATCGCAGTTCAATTCTACAGTCCCTAAGAGACTTCTCTCCAAGTGACCAATGTGGCGAACTGCATTGTACAGACGTTCCCCTGAGAGTCAGGCTCCAGGATTCCGATGCTCCAGTGACAATTTACTGTATCCCTCAAACCGTGGTAATGACAATGAAACAAAGAAATTGCATTGCAGTTCAATTCTACAGTCCCTAAGAGACTTCTCTCCAAGTGACTAATCTGGCGACCTGCATTGTACAGACGTTCCCCTCAGAGTCAGGCTCCAGGATTCCGATGCTCCACTGACAATTTACTGTAACCCTCAAAACCTCGTAATGACAATGGAACAAAGAAATTGCATCGCAGTTCAATTCTACAGTCCCTATGAGACTTCTCTGCAAGTGCCTAAAGTGGCGACATGCATTGTAGAGACGTTCCCCTGAGATTCAGGCTCCAGGATTCCGCTGCTCCAGTGACAATTTACTGTATCTCTCAAACACTCGTAATGACAATGGAACAAAGAAATTACATCGCAGTTCAATTCTACAGTCCCTATGAGACTTCTCTGCAAGTGCCTAATGTGGCGAAATGCATTGTAGAGACGTTCCCCTGGGATTCAGGCTCCAGGATTCCGATGCTCCAGTGACAATTTACTGTATCCCTAAAACCCTCGTAATGACAATGGAACAAAGAAATTGCATTGCAGTTCAATTCTACAGTCCCCAAAGCGACTTCTCTCCAAGTGACTAATGTGGCGACGTGCATTGTACAGACGTTCCCCTGAGGGTCAGGCTGCAGGATTCCGAAGCTCCAGTGACAATTTACTGTATCCCTCAAACCCTCGTTATAACAATGCAACAAAGAAATTGCATCGCAGTTCAATTCTACAGTCCCTAAGAGACTTCTCTCCAAGTGACTAATGTGGTGACCTGGATTGTACAGACGTTCCCCTCAGAGTCAGGCTCCAGGATTCCGATGCTCCAGTGACAATTTACTGTAACCCTCAAAACCTCGTAATGACAATGGAACAAAGAAATTGCATCGCAGTTCAACCCTACAGTCCCTATGAGACTTCTCTGCAAGTGCCTAATTTGGCGACATGCATTGTAGAGACGTTCCCCTGAGATTCAGGCTCCAGGATTCCGATGCTCCAGTGACAATTTGCTGTATCCCTCAAACCCTCGTTATAACAATGCAACAAAGAAATTGCATCGCAGTACAATTCTACAGTCCCTAAGAGACTTCTCTCCAAGTGACCAATGTGGCGAACTGCATTGTACAGACGTTCCCCTCAGAATCAGGCTCCAGGATTCCGATGCTCCAGTGACAATTTACTGTATCCCTCAAACCCTCGTAATGACAATGGAACAAAGAAATTGCATTGCAGTTCAATTCTACAGTCCCTAAGAGACTTCTCTCCAAGTGACTAATCTGGCGACCTGCTTTGTACGGACGTTCCCCTCAGAGTCAGGCTCCAGGATTCCGATGCTCCAGTGACAATTTACTGTAACCCTCAAAACCTCGTAATGACAATGGAACAAAGAAATTGCATCGCAGTTCAATTCTACAGTCCCTATGAGACTTCTCTGCAAGTGCCTAATGTGGCGAAATGCATTGTAGA
The DNA here is from genome assembly GCF_023897955.1 of Schistocerca gregaria. Lineage (NCBI taxonomy): Eukaryota > Metazoa > Arthropoda > Insecta > Orthoptera > Acrididae > Schistocerca > Schistocerca gregaria. Next base: position 76,510,950 of record NC_064926.1, read on the forward strand.
GACGTTCCCCTGAGATTCTGGCTCCAGTATTCCGATGCTCCAGTGACAATTTACTGTATCCCTAAAACCCTCGTAATGACAATGGAACAAAGAAATTGCAACGAAGTTCAATTCTACAGTCCCTAAGAGACTTCTCTCCAAGTGACTAATGAGGCGACATGCATTGTACAGACGTTCCCCTGAGAGTCAGGCTCCAGGATTCCGAAGCTCCAGTGACAATTTACTGTATCCCTCAAACCCTCGTTATAACAATGCAACAAAGAAATTGCATCGCAGTTCAATTCTACAGTCCCTAAGAGACTTCTCTCCAAGTGACCAATGTGGCGACCTGCATTGTACATACGTTCCCCTCAGAGTCAGGCTCCAGGATACCGATGCTCCAGTGACAATTTACTGTAACCCTCAAACCCTCGTAATGACAATGGAACAAAGAAATTGCATAGCAGTTCAACCCTACAGTCCCTATGAGACTTCTCCGCAAGTGCCTAATGTGGCGACATGCATTGTAGAGACATTCCCCTGAGATTCAGGCTCCAGGATTCCGATGCTCCAGTGACAATTTACTGTATCCCTCAAACCCTCGTTATAACAATGCAACAAAGAAATTGCATCGCAGTTCAATTCTACAGTCCCTAAGAGACTTCTCTCCAAGTGACTAATGTGGCGACCTGCATTGTACATACGTTCCCCTCAGAGTCAGGCTCCAGGATACCGATGCTCCAGTGACAATTTACTGTAACCCTCAAACCCTCGTAATGACAATGGAACAAAGAAATTGCATAGCAGTTCAACCCTACAGTCGCTATGAGACTTCTCTGCAAGTGCCTAATGTGGCGACATGCAATGTAGAGACATTCCCCTGAGATTCAGACTCCAGGATTCCGATGCTCCAGTGACAATTTACTGTATCTCTCAAACACTCGTAATGACAATGGAACAAAGAAATTACATCGCAGTTCAATTCTACAGTCCCTAAGAGACTTCTCTCCAAGTGACTAATGTGGCGACGTGCATTGTACAGACGTTCCCCTGAGAGTCAGGCTCCAGGATTCCGAAGCTCCAGTGACAATTTATGTATCCCTCAAACCCTCGTTATAACAATGCAACAAGAAATTGCATCGCAGTTCCATTCTACAGTCCCTAAGAGCCTTCTCTCCAAGTGACCAATGTGGCGAACTGCATTGTACAGACGTTCCCCTGAGAGTCAGGCTCCAGGATTCCGATGCTCCAGTGACAATTTACTGTATCCCTCAAACCCTCGTAATGACAATGCAACAAAGAAATTGCATTGCAGTTCAATTCTACAGTCCCTAAGAGACTTCTCTCCAAGTGACTAATCTGGCGACCTGCATTGTACAGACGTTCCCCTGAGATTCAGGCTCCAGGATTCCGATGCTCCAGTGACAATTTGCTGTATCCCTCAAACCCTCGTTATAACAATGCAACAAAGAAATTGCATCGCAGTTCAATTCTACAGTCCCTAAGAGACTTCTCTCCAAGTGACCAATGTGGCGAACTGCATTCTACAGACGTTCCCCTGAGAGTCAGGCTCCAGGATTCCGATGCTCCAGTGACAATTTACTGTATCCCTCAAACCCTCGTAATGACAATGGAACAAAGAAATTGCATTGCAGTTCAATTCTACAGTCCCTAAGAGACTTCTCTCCAAGTGACTAATCTGGCGACCTGCATTGTACGGACGTTCCCCTCAGAGTCAGGCTCCAGGATTCCGATGCTCCAGTGACAATTTACTGTAACCCTCAAAACCTCGTAATGACAATGCAACAAAGAAATTGCATCGCAGTTCAATTCTACAGTCCCTATGAGACTTCTCTGCAAGTGCCTAATGTGGCGAAATGCATTGTAGAGACGTTCCCCTGAGATTCAGGCTCCAGTATTCCGATGCTCCAGTGACAATTTACTGTATCCCTAAAACCCTCGTAAAGACAATGGAACAAAGAAATTGCATTGCAGTTCAATTCTACAGTCCCCAAAGCGACTTCTCTCCAAGTGACTAATGTGGCGACGTGCATTGTACAGACGTTCCCCTGAGAGTCAGGTTCCAGGATTCCGATGCTCCACTGACAATTTTCTGTATCCCTCAAACACTCGTAATGACAATGGAACAAAGAAATTGCATCGCAGTTCAATTCTACAGTCCCTAAGAGACGTCTCCCCAAGTGAATATTGTGGCGACGTGCATTGTACAGACGTTCGCCTGAGAGTCAGGCTCCACGATTCCGATGCTCCAGTGACAATTTACTGTATCCCACAAACCCTCGTAATGACAGTGGAAAAAAGATATTGCAACGAAGTTCAATTCTACAGTCCCTAAGAGACTTCTCTCCAAGTGACTAATGAGGCGACATGCATTGTACAGACGTTCCCCTGAGACTCAGGCTCCAGGATTCCGAAGCTCCAGTGACAATTTACTGTATCCCTCAAACCCTCGTTATAACAATGCAACAAAAAATTGTATCGCAGTTCAGTTCTACAGTCCCTAAGAGACTTCTCTACAAGTGACTATTGTGGCGACCTGCATTGTACAGACGTTCCCCTCAGAGTCAGGCTCCAGGATTCCGATGCTCCAGTGACAATTTACTGTAACCCTCAAACCCTCGTAATGACAATGGAACAAAGAAATTGCATCGCAGTTCAACCCTACAGTCCCTATGAGACTTCTCTGCAAGTGCCTAATTTGGCGACATGCATTGTAGAGACATTCCCCTGAGATTCAGGCTCCAGGATTCCGATGCTCCAGTGACAATTTACTGTATCTCTCAAACATTCGTAATGACAATGGAACAAAGAAATTACATCGCAGTTCAATTCTACAGTGCCTATGAGACTTCTCTGCAAGTGCCTAATGTGGCGAAATGCATTGTAGAGACGTTCCCCTGAGATTCAGGCTCCAGTATTCCGATGCTCCAGTGACAATTTACTGTATCCCTAAAACCCTCGTAATGACAATGGAACAAAGAAATTGCAACGAAGTTCAATTCTACAGTCCCTAAGAGACTTCTCTCCAAGTGACTAATGAGGCGACATGCATTGTACAGACGTTCCCCTGAGAGTCAGGCTCCAGGATTCCGAAGCTCCAGTGACAATTTACTGTATAACTCAAACCCTCGTAATGACAGTGGAAAAAAGATATTGCAACGAAGTTCAATTCTACAGTCCCTAAGAGACTTCTCTCCAAGTGACTAATGAGGCGACGTGCATTGTACAGACGTTCCCCTGAGAGTCAGGCTCCAGGATTCCGAAGCTCCAGTGACAATTTACTGTATCCCTCAAACCCTCGTTATAACAATGCAACAATGAAATTGCATCGCAGTTCAATTCTACAGTCCCTAAGAGACTTCTCTCCAAGTGACTAATGTGGCGACCTGCATTGTACAGACGTTCCCCTCAGAGTCAGACTCCAGGATTCCGAAGCTCCAGTGACAATTTACTGTATCCCTCAAACCCTCGTTATAACAATGCAACAAAGAAATTGCATCGCAGTTCAATTCTACAGTCCCTAAGCGACTTCTTTCCAAGTGACTAATGTGGCGACCTGCATTGTACAGACGTTCCCCTGAGAGTCAGGCTCCAGGATTCCGATGCTCCAGTGACAATTTACTGTATCCCTCAAACCCTCGTAATGACAATGGAACAAAGAAATTGCATCGCAGTTCCATTCTACAGTCCCTAAGAGCCTTCTCTCCAAGTGACCAATGTGGCGAACTGCATTGTACAGACGTTCCCCTGAGAGTCAGGCTCCAGGATTCCGATGCTCCAGTGACAATTTACTGTATCCCTCAAACCCTCGTAATGACAATGCAACAAAGAAATTGCATTGCAGTTCAATTCTACAGTCCCTAAGAGACTTCTCTCCAAGTGACTAATCTGGCGACCTGCATTGTACAGACGTTCCCCTCAGAGTCAGGCTTCAGGATTCCGATGCTCCAGTGACAATTTACTGTAACCCTCAAAACTTCGTAATGACAATGGAAAAAAGAAATTGCATCGCAGTTCAACCCTACAGTCATTATGAGACTTCTCTGCAAGTGCCTAATGTGGCGACATGCATTGTAGAGACGTTCCCCTGAGATTCAGGCTCCAGGATTCCGATGCTCCAGTGACAATTTACTGTATCTCTCAAACATTCGTAATGACAATGGAACAAAGAAATTACATCGCAGTTCAATTCTACAGTCCCTATGAGACTTCTCTGCAAGTGCCTAATGTGGCGAAATGCATTGTAGAGACGTTCCCCTGAGATTCAGGCTCCAGGATTCCGATGCTCCAGTGACAATTTACTGTATCCCTAAAACCCTCGTAATGACAATGGAGCAAAGAAATTGCATCGCAGTTCAATTCTACAGTCCCTAAGAGACTTCTCTCCAAGTGACTAATGTGGCAACGTGCAGTGTACAGACGTTCCCCTGAGAGTCAAACTCCAGGATTCCGAAGCTCCAGTGACAATTTACTGTATCCCTCAAACCCTCGTTATAACGATGCAACCAAGAAATTGCATCGCAGATCAATTCTACAGTCCCTAAGAGACTTCTCTCCAAGTGACTAATGTGGCGACCTGCACTGTACAGACGTTCCCCTGAGAGTCAGGCTCCAGGATTCTGGTGCTCCAGTGACAATTTGCTGTATCCCTCAGACCCTCGTAATGACAATGGAACAAAGAAATTGCATCGCAGTTCAATTCTACAGTCCGCAAAGCGACTTCTCTATAAGTGACTAATATGGAGACCTGCATTGTACAGACGTTCCCCTGAGAGTCAGGCTCCAGGATTCCGATGCTCCAGTGATAATTTACTGTATCCCTCAAACACTCGTAATGACAATGGAACAAAGTAATTGCATAGCAGTTCAATTATACAGTCCCTAAGCGACTTCTCTCCAAGTGACTAATGTGGCGACGTGCATTGTACAGTCGTTCCCCTGAGAGTCAGGCTCCAGGATTCCGTAGCTCCAGTGACAATTTACTGTATCCCTCAAACCCTCCTCACAACAATGCTACAAAGAAATTGCATCGCAGTTCAATTCTACAGTCCCTAAGAGACTTCTCTCCAAGTGACTTATGTGGCGACCTGCATTGTACAGACGTTCCCCTGAGAGTCAGGCTCCAAGATTCCGATGCACCAGTGACAATTTACTGTATCCCTCAAACCCTCGTAATGACAATGGAACAAAGAAATTGCATTGCAGTTCAATTCTACAGTCCCCAAAGCGACTTCTCTCCAAGTGACTAATGTGGCGACGTGCATTGTACAGACGTTCTCCTGAAAGTCAGGCTCCAGGATTCCGAAGCTCCAGTGACAATTTACTGTATCCCTCAAACCCTCGTAATGACAATGGAACAAAGAAATAGCATAGCAGTTCAACCCTACAGTCGCTATGAGACTTCTCTGCAAGTGCCTAATGTGGCGACATGCATTGTAGAGACATTCCCCTGAGATTCAGACTCCAGGATTCCGACGCTCCAGTGACAATTTACTGTATCCCTCAAACCCTCGTTATAACAATGCAACAAAGAAATTGCATCGCAGTTCAATTCTACAGTCCCTAAGAGACTTCTCTCCAAGTGACTAATGTGGCGACCTGCATTGTACATACGTTCCCCTCAGAGTCAGGCTCCAAGATACCGATGCTCCAGTGACAATTTACTGTAACCCTCAAACCCTCGTAATGACAATGGAACAAAGAAATTGCATAGCAGTTCAACCCTACAGTCGCTATGAGACTTCTCTGCAAGTGCCTAATGTGGCGACATGCATTGTAGAGACATTCCCCTGAGATTCAGACTCCAGGATTCCGATGCTCCAGTGACAATTTACTGTATCTCTCAAACACTCGTAATGACAATGGAACAAAGAAATTACATCGCAGTTCAATTCTACAGTCCCTAAGAGACTTCTCTCCAAGTGACTAATGTGGCGACGTGCATTGTACAGACGTTCCCCTGAGAGTCAGGCTCCAGGATTCCGAAGCTCCAGTGACAATTTACTGTATCCCTCAAACCCTCGTTATAACAATGCAACAAGAATTTGCATCGCAGTTCCATTCTACAGTCCCTAAGAGCCTTCTCTCCAAGTGACCAATGTGGCGAACTGCATTGTACAGACGTTCCCCTGAGAGTCAGGCTCCAGGATTCCGATGCTCCAGTGACAATTTACTGTATCCCTCAAACCCTCGTAATGACAATGCAACAAAGAAATTGCATTGCAGTTCAATTCTACAGTCCCTAAGAGACTTCTCTCCAAGTGACTAATCTGGCGACCTGCATTGTACAGACGTTCCCCTGAGATTCAGGCTCCAGGATTCCGATGCTCCAGTGACAATTTGCTGTATCCCTCAAACCCTCGTTATAACAATGCAACAAAGAAATTGCATCGCAGTTCAATTCTACAGTCCCTAAGAGACTTCTCTCCAAGTGACCAATGTGGCGAACTGCATTGTACAGACGTTCCCCTGAGAGTCAGGCTCCAGGATTCCGATGCTCCAGTGACAATTTACTGTATCCCTCAAACCCTCGTAATGACAATGGAACAAAGAAATTGCATTGCAGTTCAATTCTACAGTCCCTAAGAGACTTCTCTCCAAGTGACTAATCTGGCGACCTGCATTGTACGGACGTTCCCCTCAGAGTCAGGCTCCAGGATTCCGATGCTCCACTGACAATTTACTGTAACCCTCAAAACCTCGTAATGACAATGGAACAAAGAAATTGCATCGCAGTTCAATTCTACAGTCCCTATGAGACTTCTCTGCAAGTGCCTAATGTGGCGAAATGCATTGTAGAGACGTTCCCCTGAGATTCAGGCTCCAGTATTCCGATGCTCCAGTGACAATTTACTGTATCCCTAAAACCCTCGTAAAGACAATGGAACAAAGAAATTGCATTGCAGTTCAATTCTACAGTCCCCAAAGCGACTTCTCTCCAAGTGACTAATGTGGCGACGTGCATTGTACAGACGTTCCCCTGAGAGTCAGGTTCCAGGATTCCGATGCTCCACTGACAATTTTCTGTATCCCTCAAACACTCGTAATGACAATGGAACAAAGAAATTGCATCGCAGTTCAATTCTACAGTCCCTAAGAGACGTCTCCCCAAGTGAATATTGTGGCGACGTGCATTGTACAGACGTTCGCCTGAGAGTCAGGCTCCACGATTCCGATGCTCCAGTGACAATTTACTGTATCCCACAAACCCTCGTAATGACAGTGGAAAAAAGATATTGCAACGAAGTTCAATTCTACAGTCCCTAAGAGACTTCTCTCCAAGTGACTAATGAGGCGACATGCATTGTACAGACGTTCCCCTGAGAGTCAGGCTCCAGGATTCCGAAGCTCCAGTGACAATTTACTGTATCCCTCAAACCCTCGTTATAACAATGCAACAAAAAATTGTATCGCAGTTCAGTTCTCCAGTCCCTAAGAGACTTCTCTCCAAGTGACTAACCTGGCGACCTGCATTGTACAGACGTTCCCCTGAGATTCAGGCTCCAGGATTCCGATGCTCCAGTGACAATTTGCTGTATCCCTCAAACCCTCGTTATAACAATGCAACAAAGAAATTGCATCGCAGTTCAATTCTACAGTCCCTAAGAGACTTCTCTCCAAGTGACCAATGTGGCGAAATGCATTGTACAGACGTTCCCCTGAGAGTCAGGCTCCAGGATTCCGATGCTCCAGTGACAATTTACTGTATCCCTCAAACCCTCGTAATGACAATGGAACAAAGAAATTGCATTGCAGTTCAATTCTACAGTCCCTAAGAGACTTCTCTCCAAGTGACTAATCTGGCGACCTGCATTGTACGGACGTTCCCCTCAGAGTCAGGCTCCAGGATTCCGATGCTCCAGTGACAATTTACTGTAACCCTCAAAACCTCGTAATGACAATGGAACAAAGAAATTGCATCGCAGTTCAATTCTACAGTCCCTATGAGACTTCTCTGCAAGTGCCTAATGTGGCGAAATGCATTGTAGAGACGTTCCCCTGAGATTCAGGCTCCAGTATTCCGATGCTCCAGTGACAATTTACTGTAACCCTCAAACCCTCGTAATGACAATGGAACAAAGAAATTGCATCGCAGTTCAACCCTACAGTCCCTATGAGACTTCTCTGCAAGTGCCTAATTTGGCGACATGCATTGTAGAGACATTCCCCTGAGATTCAGGCTCCAGGATTCCGATGCTCCAGTGACAATTTACTGTATCTCTCAAACATTCGTAATGACAATGGAACAAAGAAATTACATCGCAGTTCAATTCTACAGTACCTATGAGACTTCTCTGCAAGTGCCTAATGTGGCGAAATGCATTGTAGAGACGTTCCCCTGAGATTCAGGCTCCAGTATTCCGATGCTCCAGTGACAATTTACTGTATCCCTAAAACCCTCGTAATGACAATGGAACAATGAAATTGCATTGCAGTTCAATTCTACAGTCCCCAAAGCGACTTCTCTCCAAGTGACTAATGTGGCGACGTGCATTGTACAGACGTTCCCCTGAGAGTCAGGTTCCAGGATTCCGATGCTCCAGTGACGATTTACTGTATCTCTCAAACACTCGTAATGACAATGGAACAAAGAAATTACATCGCAGTTCAATTCTACAGTCCCTAAGAGACTTCTCTCCAAGTGACTAATGTGGCGACGTGCATTGTACAGACGTTCCCCTGAGGGTCAGGCTCCAGGATTCCGAAGCTCCAGTGACAATTTGCTGTATCCCTCAAACCCCCGTTATAACAATGCAACAAAGAAATTGCATCGCAGTTCAATTCTACAGTCCCTAAGAGACTTCTCTCCAAGTGACCAATGTGGCGAACTGCATTGTACAGACGTTCCCCTGAGAGTCAGGCTCCAGGATTCCGATGCTCCAGTGACAATTTACTGTATCCCTCAAACCGTGGTAATGACAATGAAACAAAGAAATTGCATTGCAGTTCAATTCTACAGTCCCTAAGAGACTTCTCTCCAAGTGACTAATCTGGCGACCTGCATTGTACAGACGTTCCCCTCAGAGTCAGGCTCCAGGATTCCGATGCTCCACTGACAATTTACTGTAACCCTCAAAACCTCGTAATGACAATGGAACAAAGAAACTGCATCGCAGTTCAATTCTACAGTCCCTATGAGACTTCTCTGCAAGTGCCTAATGTGGCGAAATGCATTGTAGAGACGTTCCCCTGAGTTTCAGGCTCCAGTATTCCGATGCTCCAGTGACAATTTACTGTATCCCTAAAACCCTCGTAATGACAATGGAACAAAGAAATTGCAACGAAGTTCAATTCTACAGTCCCTAAGAGACTTCTCTCCAAGTGACTAATGAGGCGACATGCATTGTACAGACGTTCCCCTGAGAGTCAGGCTCCAGGATTCCGAAGCTCCAGTGACAATTTACTGTATCCCTCAGACCCTCGTTATAACAATGCAACAAAGAAATTGCATCGCAGTTCAATTCTACAGTCCCTAAGAGACTTCTCTCCAAGTGACTAATGTGGCGACCTGCATTGTACATACGTTCCCCTCAGAGTCAGGCTCCAGGATACCGATGCTCCAGTGACAATTTACTGTATCTCTCAAACACTCGTAATGACAATGGAACAAAGAAATTTCATCGCAGTTCAATTCTACAGTCCCTAAGAGACTTCTCTCCAAGTGACTAATGTGGCGACGTGCATTGTACAGACGTTCCCCTGAGAGTCAGGCTCCAGGATTCCGAAGCTCCAGTGACAATTTACTGTATCCCTCAAACCCTCGTTATAACAATGCAACAAGAAATTGCATCGCAGTTCCATTCTACAGTCCCTAAGAGCCTTCTCTCCAAGTGACCAATGTGGCGAACTGCATTGTACAGACGTTCCCCTGAGAGTCAGGCTCCAGGATTCCGATGCTCCAGTGACAATTTACTGTATCCCTCAAACCCTCGTAATGACAATGCAACAAAGAAATTGCATTGCAGTTCAATTCTACAGTCCCTAAGAGACTTCTCTCCAAGTGACTAATCTGGCGACCTGCATTGTACAGACGTTCCCCTCAGAGTCAGGCTCCAGGATTCCGATGCTCCAGTGACAATTTACTGTAACCCTCAAAACTTCGTAATGACAATGGAAAAAAGAAATTGCATCGCAGTTCAACCCTACAGTCATTATGAGACTTCTCTGCAAGTGCCTAATGTGGCGACATGCATAGTAGAGACGTTCCCCTGAGATTCAGGCTCCAGGATTCCGATGCTCCAGTGACAATTTACTGTATCTCTCAAACATTCGTAATGACAATGGAACAAAGAAATTACATCGCAGTTCAATTCTACAGTCCCTATGAGACTTCTCTGCAAGTGCCTAATGTGGCGAAATGCATTGTAGAGACGTTCCCCTGAGATTCAGGCTCCAGGATTCCGATGCTCCAGTGACAATTTACTGTATCCCTAAAACCCTCGTAATGACAATGGAACAAAGAAATTGCATCGCAGTTCAATTCTGCAGTCCCCAAAGAGACTTCTCTCCAAGTGACTAATGTGGCAACGTGCATTGTACAGACGTTCCCCTGAGAGTCAAACTCCAGGATTCCGAAGCTCCAGTGACAATTTACTGTATCCCTCAAACCCTCGTTATAACAATGCAACCAAGAAATTGCATCGCAGATCAATTCTACAGTCCCTAAGAGACTTCTCTCCAAGTGACTAATGTGGCGACCTGCACTGTACAGACGTTCCCCTGAGAGTCAGGCTCCAGGATTCTGGTGCTCCAGTGACAATTTGCTGTATCCCTCAGACCCTCGTAATGACAATGGAACAAAGAAATTGCATCGCAGTTCAATTCTACAGTCCGCAAAGCGACTTCTCTATAAGTGACTAATATGGAGACCTGCATTGTACAGACGTTCCCCTGAGAGTCAGGCTCCAGGATTCCGATGCTCCAGTGATAATTTACTGTATCCCTCAAACACTCGTAATGACAATGGAACAAAGTAATTGCATAGCAGTTCAATTATACAGTCCCTAAGCGACTTCTCTCCAAGTGACTAATGTGGCGACGTGCATTGTACAGTCGTTCCCCTGAGAGTCAGGCTCCAGGATTCCGTAGCTCCAGTGACAATTTACTGTATCCCTCAAACCCTCCTCATAACAATGCTACAAAGAAATTGCGTCGCAGTTCAATTCTACAGTCCCTAAGAGACTTCTCTCCAAGTGACTTATGTGGCGACCTGCATTGTACAGACGTTCCCCTGAGAGTCAGGCTCCAAGATTCCGATGCACCAGTGACAATTTACTGTATCCCTCAAACCCTCGTAATGACAATGGAACAAAGAAATTGCATTGCAGTTCAATTCTACAGTCCCCAAAGCGACTTCTCTCCAAGTGACTAATGTGGCGACGTGCATTGTACAGACGTTCTCCTGAAAGTCAGGCTCCAGGATTCCGAAGCTCCAGTGACAATTTACTGTATCCCTCAAACCCTCGTTATAACAATGCAACAAAGAAATTGCATCGCAGTTCAATTCTACAGTCCCTAAGAGACTTCTTTCCAAGTGACTAATGTGGCGACATGCATTGTACAGACGTTCCCCTGAGAGTCAGGCTCCAGGATTCCGATGCTCCAGTGACAATTTACTGTATCCCTCAAACCCTCGTAATGACAATGGAACAAAGAAATTGCATAGCAGTTCAATTTTACAGTCCCTAAGCGACTTCTCTCCAATTGACTAATGTGGCGACGTGCATTGTACAGTCGTTCCCCTGAGAGTCAGGCTCCAGGATTCCGAAGCACCAGTGACAATTTACTGTATCCCTCAAACCCTCCTCATAACAATGCTACAAAGAAATTGCATCGCAGTTCATTTCTACAGTCCGCAAAGCGACTTCTCTATAAGTGACTAATGTGGCGACCTGCATTGTACAGACGTTACCCTGAGAGTCAGGCTCCAGGAATCCGATGCTCCACTGACAATTTACTGTAACCCTCAAACCCTCGTAATGACAATGGAACAAAGAAATTGCATCGCAGTTCAACCCTACAGTCCCTATGAGACTTCTCTGCAAATGCCTAATGTGGCGTCATGCATTGTAGAGACGTTCCCCTGAGATTCTGGCTCCAGGATTCCGGAGCTCCACTGACAATTTATGTAACCCTCAAACCCTCGTAATGACAATGGATAGAAGAAATTGCATCGCAGTTCAATTCTACAGTCATTAAGAGACTTCTTTCCAAGTGACTAATGTGGCGACGTGCATTGTACGGACGTTCCCCTGAGAGTCAGGTTCCAGGATTCCGATGCTCCACTGACAATTTACTGTATCCCTCAAACCCTCGTAATGACAATGGAACAAAGAAATTGCATCGCAGTTCAATTCTACAGTCCCTAAGAGACTTCTCCCCAAGTGAATAATGTGGCGACGTGCATTGTACAGACGTTCGCCTGAGAGTCAGGCTCCAGGATACCGATGCTCCAGTGACAATTTACTGTATCCCTCAAACCCTCGTAATGACAGTGGAAAAATATATTGCAACGAAGTTCAATTCTACAGTCCCTAAGAGACTTCTCTCCAAGTGACTAATGAGGCGACGTCCATTGTACAGACGTTCGCGTGAGAGTCACGCTCCAGGATTCCGAAGCTCCAGTGACAATTTACTGTATCCCTCTAACCCTCGGTATAACAATGCAACACAGAAATTGCATCGCAGTTCAATTCTACAGTCCCTAAGAGACTTCTCTCCAAGTGACTAATGTGGCGACCTGCATTGTACAGACGTTCCCCTGAGAGTCAGGCTCCAGGATTCCGATGCTCCAGTGACAATTTACTGTATCCCTCAAACCCTCGTAATAACAATGGAACAAAGAAATTGCATCGCAGTTCAATTCTACAGTCCCCAAAGCGACTTCTTTCCAAATGACTAATGTGGCGACCTGCATTGTACAGACGTTCCCCTGAGAGTCAGGCTCCAGGATTCCGATGCTCCAGTGACAATTTACTGTATCCCTCAAACTCTCGTAATGACAATGGAACAAAGAAATTGCATCGCAGTTCAATTCTACAGTCCCCAAAGCGACTTCTCTCCAAGTGACTAATGTGGCAACCTGCATTGTACACACGTTCCCCTGAGAGTCAGGCTCCAGGATTCCGAAGCTCCAGTGACAATTTACTGTATCCCTCAAACCCTCGTTATAACAATGCAACAAAGAAATTGCATCGCAGTTCAACCCTACAGTCCCTAAGAGACTTCTTTCCAAGTGACTAATGTGGCGACCTGCATTGTACAGACGTTCCACTGAGAGTCAGGCTCCAGGATTCCGATGCTCCAGTGACAATTTACTGTATCCCTCAAACAATCGTAATGGCAATGGAACAAAGAAATTGCATCGCAGTTCAATTCTACAGTCCCCAAAGCGACTTCTCTCCAAGTGACTAATGTGGCGACCTGAATTGTACAGACGTTCGCCTGAGAGTCAGGCTCCAGGATTCCGATGCTCCAGTGACAATTTACTGTATCCCTCAAACCCTCGTAATGACAGTGGAAAAAAGATATTGCAACGAAGTTCAATTCTACAGTCCCTAAGAGACTTCTCTCCAAGTGACTAATGAGGCGACGTGCATTGTACAGACGTTCCCCTGAGAGTCAGGCTCCAGGATTCCGAAGCTCCAGTGACAATTTACTGTATCCCTCAAAACCTCGTTATAACAATGCAACAAAGAAATTGCATCGCAGTTCAATTCTACAGTCCGTAAGAGACTTCTCTCCAAGTGACTAATGTGGCGACCTGCATTGTACAGACGTTCCCCTCAGAGTCAGGCTCCACGATTCCGATGCTCCACTGACAATTTACTGTAACCATCAAACCCTCGTAATGACAATGGAACAAAGAAATTGCACCGCAGTTCAACCCTACAGTCCCTATGAGACTTCTCTGCAAGCGCCTAATGTGGCGACATGCATTGTAGAGACGTTCCCCTGAGATTCAGGCTCCAGAATTCCGATGCTCCAGTGACAATTTACTGTATCTCTCAAACACTCGTAATGACAATGGAACAAAGAAATTACATCGCAGTTCAATTCTACAGTCCCTATGAGACTTCTCTGCAAGTGCCTAATGTGGCGAAATGCATTGTAGAGACGTTCCCCTGAGATTCCGGCTCCAGGATTCCGATGCTCCAGTGACAATTTACTGTATCCCTAAAACCCTCGTAATGACAATGGAACAAAGAAATTGCATTGCAGTTCAATTCTACAGTCCCTAAGAGACTTCTCTCCAAGTGACTAATCTGGCGACCTGCATTGCACAGACGTTCCCCTCAGAGTCAGGCTCCAGGATTCCGATGCTCCACTGACAATTTACTGTAACCCTCAAAACTTCGTAATGACAATGGAAAAAAGAAATTGCATCGCAGTTCAACCCTACAGTCCCTATGACACTTCTCTGCAAGTGCCTAATGTGGCGACATGCATTGTAGAGACGTTCCCCTGAGATTCAGGCTCCAGGATTCCGATGCTCCAGTGACAATTTACTGTATCTCTCAAACATTCGTAATGACAATGGAACAAAGAAATTACATCGCAGTTCAATTCTACAGTCCCTATGAGACTTCTCTGCAAGTGCCTAATGTGGCGAAATGCATTGTAGAGACGTTCCCCTGAGATTCAGGCTCCAGTATTCCGATGCTCCAGTGACAATTTACTGTATCCCTAAAACCCTCGTAATGACAATGGAACAAAGAAATTGCATTGCAGTTCAATTCTACAGTCCCCAAAGCGACTTCTCTCCAAGTGACTAATGTGGCGACGTGCATTGTACAGACGTTCCCCTGAGAGTCAGGTTCCAGGATTCCGATGCTCCAGTGACGATTTACTGTATCTCTCAAACACTCGTAATGACAATGGAACAAAGAAATTACATCGCAGTTCAATTCTACAGTCCCTAAGAGACTTCTCTCCAAGTGACTAATGTGGCGACGTGCATTGTACAGACGTTCGCCTGAGGGTCAGGCTCCAGGATTCCGAAGCTCCAGTGACAATTTGCTGTATCCCTCAAACCCTCGTTATAACAATGCAACAAAGAAATTGCATCGCAGTTCAATTCTACAGTCCCTAAGAGACTTCTCTCCAAGTGACCAATGTGGCGAACTGCATTGTACAGACGTTCCCCTGAGAGTCAGGCTCCAGGATTCCGATGCTCCAGTGACAATTTACTGTATCCCTCAAACCCTCGTAATGACAATGGAACAAAGAAATTGCATTGCAGTTCAATTCTACAGTCCCTAAGAGACTTCTCTCCAAGTGACTAATCTGGCGACCTGCATTGTACAGACGTTCCCCTCAGAGTCAGGCTCCAGGATTCCGATGCTCCACTGACAATTTACTGTAACCCTCAAAACCTCGTAATGACAATGGAACAAAGAAATTGCATCGCAGTTCAATTCTACAGTCCCTATGAGACTTCTCTGCAAGTGCCTAATGTGGCGAAATGCATTGTAGAGACGTTCCCCTGAGATTCAGGCTCCAGTATTCCGATGCTCCAGTGACAATTTACTGTGTCCCTAAAACCCTCGTAATGACAATGGAACAAAGAAATTGCATTGCAGTTCAATTCTACAGTCCCCAAAGCGACTTCTCTCCAAGTGACTAATGTGGCGACGTGCATTGTACAGACGTTCCCCTGAGAGTCAGGTTCCAGGGTTCCGATGCTCCACTGACAATTTTCTGTATCCCTCAAACCCTCGTAATGACAATGGAACAAAGAAATTGCATCGCAGTTCAATTCTACAGTCCCTAAGAGACTTCTCCCCAAGTGAATATTGTGGCGACGTGCATTGTACAGACGTTCGCCTGAGAGTCAGGCTCCACGATTCCGATGCTCCAGTGACAATTTACTGTATCCCTCAAACCCTCGTAATGACAGTGGAAAAAAGATATTGCAACGAAGTTCAATTCTACAGTCCCTAAGAGACTTCTCTCCAAGTGACTAATGAGGCGACATGCATTGTACAGACGTTCCCCTGAGAGTCAGGCTCCAGGATTCCGAAGCTCCAGTGACAATTTACTGTATCCCTCAAACCCTCGTTATAACAATGCAACAAAGAAATTGCATCGCAGTTCAATTCTACAGTCCCAAAGAGACTTCTCTCCAAGTGACTAATGTGGCGACCTGCATTGTACATACGTTCCCCTCAGAGTCAGGCTCCAGGATACCGATGCTCCAGTGACAATTTACTGTAACCCTCAAACCCTCGTAATGACAATGGAACAAAGAAATTGCATCGCAGTTCAACCCTACAGTCCCTATGAGACTTCTCTGCAAGTGCCTAATGTGGCGACATGCATTGTAGAGACATTCCCCTGAGATTCAGGCTCCAGGATTCCGATGCTCCAGTGACAATTTACTGTATCTCTCAAACACTCGTAATGACAATGGAACAAAGAAATTATATCGCAGTTCAATTCTACAGTCCCTAAGAGACTTCTCTCCAAGTGACTAATGTGGCGACGTGCATTGTACAGACGTTCCCCTGAGAGTCAGGCTCCAGGATTCCGAAGCTCCAGTGACAATTTACTGTATCCCTCAAACCCTCGTTATAACAATGCAACAAAGAAATTGCATCGCAGTTCCATTCTACAGTCCCTAAGAGCCTTCTCTCCAAGTGACCAATGTGGCGAACTGCATTGTACAGACGTTCCCCTGAGAGTCAGGCTCCAGGATTCCGATGCTCCAGTGACAATTTACTGTATCCCTCAAACCCTCGTAATGACAATGCAACAAAGAAATTGCATTGCAGTTCAATTCTACAGTCCCTAAGAGACTTCTCTCCAAGTGACTAATCTGGCGACCTGCATTGTACAGACGTTCCCCTCAGAGTCAGGCTCCAGGATACCGATGCTCCAGTGACAATTTACTGTAACCCTCAAAACTTCGTAATGACAATGGAAAAAAGAAATTGCATCGCAGTTCAACCCTACAGTCCCTATGAGACTTCTCTGCAAGTGCCTAATGTGGCGACATGCATTGTAGAGACGTTCCCCTGAGATTCAGGCTCCAGGATTCCGATGCTCCAGTGATAATTTACTGTATCTCTCAAACATTCGTAATGACAATGGAACAAAGAAATTACATCGCAGTTCAATTCTACAGTCCCTATGAGACTTCTCTGCAAGTGCCTAATGTGGCGAAATGCATTGTAGAGACGTTCCCCTGAGATTCAGGCTCCAGGATTCCGATGCTCCAGTGACAATTTACTGTATCCCTAAAACACTCGTAATGACAATGGAACAAAGAAATTGCATCGCAGTTCAATTCTACAGTCCCCAAAGCGACTTCTCTCCAAGTGACTAATGTGGCAACGTGCATTGTACAGACGTTCCCCTGAGAGTCAAACTCCAGGATTCCGAAGCTCCAGTGACAATTTACTGTATCCCTCAAACCCTCGTTATAACAATGCAACAAAGAAATTGCATCGCAGATCAATTCTACAGTCCCTAAGAGACTTCTCTCCAAGTGACTAATGTGGCGACCTGCACTGTACAGACGTTCCCCTGAGAGTCAGGCTCCAGGATTCTGGTGCTCCAGTGACAATTTGCTGTATCCCTCAGACCCTCGTAATAACAATGGAACAAAGAAATTGCATCGCAGTTCAATTCTACAGTCCGCAAAGCGACTTCTCTATAAGTGACTAATGTGGCGACCTGCATTGTACAGACGTTCCCCTGAGAGTCAGGCTCCAGGATTCCGATGCTCCAGTGATAATTTACTGTATCCCTCAAACCCTCGTAATGACAATGGAACAAAGTAATTGCATAGCAGTTCAATTATACAGTCCCTAAGCGACTTCTCTCCAAGTGACTAATGTGGCGACATGCATTGTACAGTCGTTCCCCTGAGAGTCAGGCTCCAGGATTCCGAAGCTCCAGTGACAATTTACTGTATCCCTCAAACCCTCCTCATAACAATGCTACAAAGAAATTGCATCGCAGTTCAATTCTACAGTCCCTAAGAGACTTCTCTCCAAGTGACTTATGTGGCGACCTGCATTGTACAGACGTTCCCCTGAGAGTCAGGCTCCAAGATTCCGATGCACCAGTGACAATTTACTGTATCCCTCAAACCCTCGTAATGACAATGGAACAAAGAAATTGCATTGCAGTTCAATTCTACAGTCCCCAAAGCGACTTCTCTCCAAGTGACTAATGTGGCGACGTGCATTGTACAGACGTTCTCCTGAAAGTCAGGCTCCAGGATTCCGAAGCTCCAGTGACAATTTACTGTATCCCTCAAACCCTCGTTATAACAATGCAACAAAGAAATTGCATCGCAGTTCAATTCTACAGTCCCTAAGAGACTTCTTTCCAAGTGACTAATGTGGCGACCTGCATTGTACAGACGTTCCCCTGAGAGTCAGGCTCCAGGATTCCGATGCTCCAGTGACAATTTACTGTATCCCTCAAACCCTCGTAATGACAATGGAACAAAGAAATTGCATCGCAGTTCAATTCTACAGTCCCCAAAGCGACTTCTCTCCAAGTGACTAATGTGGCAACGTGCATTGTACAGACGTTCCCCTGAGAGTCAAACTCCAGGATTCCGAAGCTCCAGTGACAATTTACTGTATCCCTCAAACCCTCGTTATAACAATGCAACAAAGAAATTGCATCGCAGATCAATTCTACAGTCCCTAAGAGACTTCTCTCCAAGTGACTAATGTAGCGACCTGCACTGTACAGACGTTCCCCTGAGAGTCAGGCTCCAGGATTCTGATGCTCCAGTGACAATTTGCTGTATCCCTCAGACCCTCGTAATGACAATGGAACAAAGAAATTGCATCGCAGTTCAATTCTACAGTCCGCAAAGCGACTTCTCTATAAGTGACTAATGTGGCGACCTGCATTGTACAGACGTTTCCCTGAGAGTCAGGCTCCAGGATTCCGATGCTCCAGTGATAATTTACTGTATCCCTCAAACCCTTGTAATGACAATGGAACAAAGAAATTGCATAGCAGTTCAATTTTACAGTCCCTAAGCGACTTCTCTCCAAGTGACTAATGTGGCGACGTGCATTGTACAGTCGTTCCCCTGAGAGTCAGGCTCCAGGATTCCGAAGCTCCAGTGACAATTTACTGTATCCCTCAAACCCTCCTCATAACAATGCTACAAAGAAATTGCATCGCAGTTCAATTCTACAGTCCGCAAAGCGACTTCTCTATAAGTGACTAATGTGGCGACCTGCATTGTACAGACGTTACCCTGAGAGTCAGGCTCCAGGAATCCGATGCTCCACTGACAATTTAGTGTAACCCTCAAACCCTCGTAATGACAATGGAACAAAGAAATTGCATCGCAGTTCAACCCTACAGTCCCTATGAGACTTCTCTGCAAATGCCTAATGTGGCGTCATGCATTGTAGAGACGTTCCCCTGAGATTCAGGCTCCAGGATTCCGGTGCTCCACTGACAATTTACTGTAACCCTCAAACCCTCGTAATGACAATGGAACGAAGAAATTGCATCGCAGTTCAATTCTACAGTCATTAAGAGACTTCTTTCCAAGTGACTAATGTGGCGGCGTGCATTGTACGGACGTTCCCCTGAGAGTCAGGTTCCAGGATTCCGATGCTCCACTGACAATTTACTATATCCCTCAAACCCTCGTAATGACAATGGAACAAAGAAATTGCATCGCAGTTCAATTCTACAGTCCCTAAGAGACTTCTCCCCAAGTGAATAATGTGGCGACGTGCATTGTACAGACGTTCGCCTGAGAGTCAGGCTCGAGGATTCCGATGCGCCAGTGACAATTTACTGTATCCCTCAAACCCTAGTAATGACAGTGGAAAAAAGATATTGCAACGA
This sequence comes from Schistocerca gregaria, assembly GCF_023897955.1. NCBI lineage: Eukaryota > Metazoa > Arthropoda > Insecta > Orthoptera > Acrididae > Schistocerca > Schistocerca gregaria. Next base: position 76,530,786 of record NC_064926.1, read on the forward strand.
AGTTCAATTCTACAGTCCCTAAGAGATTTCTCTCCAAGTGACTAATGAGGCGACATGCATTGTACAGACGTTCGCGTGAGAGTCACGCTCCAGGATTCCGAAGCTCCAGTGACAATTTACTGTATCCATCTAACCCTCGGTATAACAATGCAACACAGAAATTGCATCGCAGTTCAATTCTACAGTCCCTAAGAGACTTCTCTCCAAGTGACTAATGTGCAGACCTGCATTGTACAGACGTTCCCCTGAGAGGCAGGCTCCAGGATTCCGATGCTCCAGTGACAATTTACTGTATCCCTCAAGCCCTCGTAATGACAATGGAACAAAGAAATTGCATCGCAGTTCAATTCTACAGTCCCCAAAGCGACTTCTTTCCAAATGACTAATGTGGCGACCTGCATTGTACAGACGTTCCCCTGAGAGTCAGGCTCCAGGATTCCGATGCTCCAGTGACAATTTACTGTATCCCTCAAACCCTCGTAATGACAATGGAACAAAGAAATTGCATCGCAGTTCAATTCTACAGTCCCCAAAGCGACTTCTCTCCAAGTGACTAATGTGGCAACCTGCATTGTACACACGTTCCCCTGAGAGTCAGGCTCCAGGATTCCGAAGCTCCAGTGACAATTTACTGTATCCCTCAAACCCTCGTTATAACAATGCAACAAAGAAATTGCATCGCAGTTCAATTCTACAGTCCCTAAGAGACTTCTTTCCAAGTGACTAATGTGGCGACCTGCATTGTACAGACGTTCCACTGAGAGTCAGGCTCCAGGATTCCGATGCTCCAGTGACAATTTACTGTATCCCTCAAACAATCGTAATGGCAATGGAACAAAGAAATTGCATCGCAGTTCAATTCTACAGTCCCCAAAGCGACTTCTCTCCAAGTGACTAATGTGGCGACCTGCATTGTACAGACGTTCCCCTCAGAGTCAGGCTCCACGATTCCGATGCTCCACTGACAATTTACTGTAACCCTCAAACCCTCGTAATGACAATGGAACAAAGAAATTGCACCGCAGTTCAACCCTACAGTCCCTATGAGACTTCTCTGCAAGCGCCTAATGTGGCGACATGCATTGTAGAGACGTTCCCCTGAGATTCAGGCTCCAGAATTCCGATGCTCCAGTGACAATTTACTGTATCTCTCAAACACTCGTAATGACAATGGAACAAAGAAATTACATCGCAGTTCAATTCTACAGTCCCTATGAGACTTCTCTGCAAGTGCCTAATGTGGCGAAATGCATTGTAGAGACGTTCCCCTGAGATTCCGGCTCCAGGATTCCGATGCTCCAGTGACGATTTACTGTATCTCTCAAACACTCGTAATGACAATGGAACAAAGAAATTACATCGCAGTTCAATTCTACAGTCCCTAAGAGACTTCTCTCCAAGTGACTAATGTGGCGACGTGCATTGTACAGACGTTCCCCTGAGGGTCAGGCTCCAGGATTCCGAAGCTCCAGTGACAATTTGCTGTATCCCTCAAACCCTCGTTATAACAATGCAACAAAGAAATTGCATCGCAGTTCAATTCTACAGTCCCTAAGAGACTTCTCTCCAAGTGACCAATGTGGCGAACTGCATTGTACAGACGTTCCCCTGAGAGTCAGGCTCCAGGATTCCGATGCTCCAGTGACAATTTACTGTATCCCTCAAACCCTCGTAATGATAATGGAACAAAGAAATTGCATTGCAGTTCAATTCTACAGTCCCTAAGAGACTTCTCTCCAAGTGACTAATCTGGCGACCTGCATTGTACAGACGTTCCCCTCAGAGTCAGGCTCCAGGATTCCGATGCTCCACTGACAATTTACTGTAACCCTCAAAACCTCGTAATGACAATGGAACAAAGAAATTGCATCGCAGTTCAATTCTACAGTCCCTATGAGACTTCTCTGCAAGTGCCTAATGTGGCGAAATGCATTGTAGAGACGTTCCCCTGAGATTCAGGCTCCAGTATTCCGATGCTCCAGTGACAATTTACTGTATCCCTAAAACCCTCGTAATGACAATGGAACAAAGAAATTGCATTGCAGTTCAATTCTACAGTCCCCAAAGCGACTTCTCTCCAAGTGACTAATGTGGCGACGTGCATTGTACAGACGTTCCCCTGAGAGTCAGGTTCCAGGGTTCCGATGCTCCACTGACAATTTTCTGTATCCCTCAAACCCTCGTAATGACAATGGAACAAAGAAATTGCATCGCAGTTCAATTCTACAGTCCCTAAGAGACTTCTCCCCAAGTGAATATTGTGGCGACGTGCATTGTACAGACGTTCGCCTGAGAGTCAGGCTCCACGATTCCGATGCTCCAGTGACAATTTACTGTATCCCTCAAACCCTCGTAATGACAGTGGAAAAAAGATATTGCAACGAAGTTCAATTCTACAGTCCCTAAGAGACTTCTCTCCAAGTGACTAATGAGGCAACATGCATTGTACAGACGTTCCCCTGAGAGTCAGGCTCCAGGATTCCGAAGCTCCAGTGACAATTTACTGTATCCCTCAAACCCTCGTTATAACAATGCAACAAAGAAATTGCATCGCAGTTCAATTCTACAGTCCCTAAGAGACTTCTCTCCAAGTGACTAATGTGGCGACCTGCATTGTACATACGTTCCCCTCAGAGTCAGGCTCCAGGATACCGATGCTCCAGTGACAATTTACTGTAACCCTCAAACCCTCGTAATGACAATGGAACAAAGAAATTGCATCGCAGTTCAACCCTACAGTCCCTATGAGACTTCTCTGCAAGTGCCTAATGTGGCGACATGCATTGTAGAGACATTCCCCTGAGATTCAGGCTCCAGGATTCCGATGCTCCAGTGACAATTTACTGTATCTCTCAAACACTCGTAATGACAATGGAACAAAGAAATTATATCGCAGTTCAATTCTACAGTCCCTAAGAGACTTCTCTCCAAGTGACTAATGTGGCGACGTGCATTGTACAGACGTTCCCCTGAGAGTCAGGCTCCAGGATTCCGAAGCTCCAGTGACAATTTACTGTATCCCTCAAACCCTCGTTATAACAATGCAACAAAGAAATTGCATCGCAGTTCCATTCTACAGTCCCTAAGAGCCTTCTCTCCAAGTGACCAATGTGGCGAACTGCATTGTACAGACGTTCCCCTGAGAGTCAGGCTCCAGGATTCCGATGCTCCAGTGACAATTTACTGTATCCCTCAAACCCTCGTAATGACAATGCAACAAAGAAATTGCATTGCAGTTCAATTCTACAGTCCCTAAGAGACTTCTCTCCAAGTGACTAATCTGGCGACCTGCATTGTACAGACGTTCCCCTCAGAGTCAGGCTCCAGGATACCGATGCTCCAGTGACAATTTACTGTAACCCTCAAAACTTCGTAATGACAATGGAAAAAAGAAATTGCATCGCAGTTCAACCCTACAGTCCCTATGAGACTTCTCTGCAAGTGCCTAATGTGGCGACATGCATTGTAGAGACGTTCCCCTGAGATTCAGGCTCCAGGATTCCGATGCTCCAGTGATAATTTACTGTATCTCTCAAACATTCGTAATAACAATGGAACAAAGAAATTGCATCGCAGTTCAATTCTACAGTCCGCAAAGCGACTTCTCTATAAGTGACTAATGTGGCGACCTGCATTGTACAGACGTTCCCCTGAGAGTCAGGCTCCAGGATTCCGATGCTCCAGTGATAATTTACTGTATCCCTCAAACCCTCGTAATGACAATGGAACAAAGTAATTGCATAGCAGTTCAATTATACAGTCCCTAAGCGACTTCTCTCCAAGTGACTAATGTGGCGACATGCATTGTACAGTCGTTCCCCTGAGAGTCAGGCTCCAGGATTCCGAAGCTCCAGTGACAATTTACTGTATCCCTCAAACCCTCCTCATAACAATGCTACAAAGAAATTGCATCGCAGTTCAATTCTACAGTCCCTAAGAGACTTCTCTCCAAGTGACTTATGTGGCGACCTGCATTGTACAGACGTTCCCCTGAGAGTCAGGCTCCAAGATTCCGATGCACCAGTGACAATTTACTGTATCCCTCAAACCCTCGTAATGACAATGGAACAAAGAAATTGCATTGCAGTTCAATTCTACAGTCCCCAAAGCGACTTCTCTCCAAGTGACTAATGTGGCGACGTGCATTGTACAGACGTTCTCCTGAAAGTCAGGCTCCAGGATTCCGAAGCTCCAGTGACAATTTACTGTATCCCTCAAACCCTCGTTATAACAATGCAACAAAGAAATTGCATCGCAGTTCAATTCTACAGTCCCTAAGAGACTTCTTTCCAAGTGACTAATGTGGCGACCTGCATTGTACAGACGTTCCCCTGAGAGTCAGGCTCCAGGATTCCGATGCTCCAGTGACAATTTACTGTATCCCTCAAACCCTCGTAATGACAATGGAACAAAGAAATTGCATCGCAGTTCAATTCTACAGTCCCCAAAGCGACTTCTCTCCAAGTGACTAATGTGGCAACGTGCATTGTACAGACGTTCCCCTGAGAGTCAAACTCCAGGATTCCGAAGCTCCAGTGACAATTTACTGTATCCCTCAAACCCTCGTTATAACAATGCAACAAAGAAATTGCATCGCAGATCAATTCTACAGTCCCTAAGAGACTTCTCTCCAAGTGACTAATGTGGCGACCTGCACTGTACAGACGTTCCCCTGAGAGTCAGGCTCCAGGATTCTGATGCTCCAGTGACAATTTGCTGTATCCCTCAGACCCTCGTAATGACAATGGAACAAAGAAATTGCATCGCAGTTCAATTCTACAGTCCGCAAAGCGACTTCTCTATAAGTGACTAATGTGGCGACCTGCATTGTACAGACGTTCCCCTGAGAGTCAGGCTCCAGGATTCCGATGCTCCAGTGATAATTTACTGTATCCCTCAAACCCTTGTAATGACAATGGAACAAAGAAATTGCATAGCAGTTCAATTTTACAGTCCCTAAGCGACTTCTCTCCAAGTGACTAATGTGGCGACGTGCATTGTACAGTCGTTCCCCTGAGAGTCAGGCTCCAGGATTCCGAAGCTCCAGTGACAATTTACTGTATCCCTCAAACCCTCCTCATAACAATGCTACAAAGAAATTGCATCGCAGTTCAATTCTACAGTCCGCAAAGCGACTTCTCTATAAGTGACTAATGTGGCGACCTGCATTGTACAGACGTTACCCTGAGAGTCAGGCTCCAGGAATCCGATGCTCCACTGACAATTTAGTGTAACCCTCAAACCCTCGTAATGACAATGGAACAAAGAAATTGCATCGCAGTTCAACCCTACAGTCCCTATGAGACTTCTCTGCAAATGCCTAATGTGGCGTCATGCATTGTAGAGACGTTCCCCTGAGATTCAGGCTCCAGGATTCCGGTGCTCCACTGACAATTTACTGTAACCCTCAAACCCTCGTAATGACAATGGAACGAAGAAATTGCATCGCAGTTCAATTCTACAGTCATTAAGAGACTTCTTTCCAAGTGACTAATGTGGCGACGTGCATTGTACGGACGTTCCCCTGAGAGTCAGGTTCCAGGATTCCGATGCTCCACTGACAATTTACTATATTCCTCAAACCCTCGTAATGACAATGGAACAAAGAAATTGCATCGCAGTTCAATTCTACAGTCCCTAAGAGACTTCTCCCCAAGTGAATAATGTGGCGACGTGCATTGTACAGACGTTCGCCTGAGAGTCAGGCTCGAGGATTCCGATGCGCCAGTGACAATTTACTGTATCCCTCAAACCCTCGTAATGACAGTGGAAAAAAGATATTGCAACGAAGTTCAATTCTACAGTCCCTAAGAGATTTCTCTCCAAGTGACTAATGAGGCGACATGCATTGTACAGACGTTCGCGTGAGAGTCACGCTCCAGGATTCCGAAGCTCCAGTGACAATTTACTGTATCCCTCTAACCCTCGGTATAACAATGCAACACAGAAATTGCATCGCAGTTCAATTCTACAGTCCCTAAGAGACTTCTCTCCAAGTGACTAATGTGGCGACCTGCATTGTACAGACGTTCCCCTGAGAGGCAGGCTCCAGGATTCCGATGCTCCAGTGACAATTTACTGTATCCCTCAAGCCCTCGTAATGACAATGGAACAAAGAAATTGCATCGCAGTTCAATTCTACAGTCCCCAAAGCGACTTCTTTCCAAATGACTAATGTGGCGACCTGCATTGTACAGACGTTCCCCTGAGAGTCAGGCTCCAGGATTCCGATGCTCCAGTGACAATTTACTGTATCCCTCAAACCCTCGTAATGACAATGGAACAAAGAAATTGCATCGCAGTTCAATTCTACAGTCCCCAAAGCGACTTCTCTCCAAGTGACTAATGTGGCAACCTGCATTGTACACACGTTCGCGTGAGAGTCACGCTCCAGGATTCCGAAGCTCCAGTGACAATTTACTGTATCCCTCTAACCCTCGGTATAACAATGCAACACAGAAATTGCATCGCAGTTCAATTCTACAGTCCCTAAGAGACTTCTCTCCAAGTGACTAATGTGGCAACCTGCATTGTACAGACGTTCCACTGAGAGTCAGGCTCCAGGATTCCGATGCTCCAGTGACAATTTACTGTATCCCTCAAGCCCTCGTAATGACAATGGAACAAAGAAATTGCATCGCAGTTCAATTCTACAGTCCCCAAAGCGACTTCTCTCCAAGTGACTAATGTGGCGACCTGCATTGTACAGACGTTCCCCTCAGAGTCAGGCTCCACGATTCCGATGCTCCACTGACAATTTACTGTAACCCTCAAACCCTCGTAATGACAATGGAACAAAGAAATTGCACCGCAGTTCAACCCTACAGTCCCTATGAGACTTCTCTGCAAGCGCCTAATGTGGCGACATGCATTGTAGAGACGTTCCCCTGAGATTCAGGCTCCAGAATTCCGATGCTCCAGTGACAATTTACTGTATCTCTCAAACACTCGTAATGACAATGGAACAAAGAAATTACATCGCAGTTCAATTCTACAGTCCCTATGAGACTTCTCTGCAAGTGCCTAATGTGGCGAAATGCATTGTAGAGACGTTCCCCTGAGATTCCGGCTCCAGGATTCCGATGCTCCAGTGACAATTTACTGTATCCCTAAAACCCTCGTAATGACAATGGAACAAAGAAATTGCATTGCAGTTCAATTCTACAGTCCCCAAAGCGACTTCTCTCCAAGTGACTAATGTGGCGACGTACATTGTACAGACGTTCCCCTGAGGGTCAGGCTCCAGGATTCCGAAGCTCCAGTGACAATTTACTGTATCCCTCAAACCCTCGTAATGAGAATGCAACAAAGAAATTGCATCACAGTTCAATTCTACAGTCCCTAAGAGACTTCTCTCCAAGTGACTTATGTGGCGACCTGCATTGTACAGACGTTCCCCTGAGAGTCAGGCTCCAGGATTCCGATGCTCCAGTGACAATTTACTGTATCCCTCAAACCCTCGTAATGACAATGGAACAAAGAAATTGCAGCGCAGTTCAATTCTACAGTCCCTAAGCGACTTCTCTCCAAGTGACTAATGTGGCGACGTGCATTGTACAGACGTTCCCCTGAGAGTCAGGCTCCAGGATTCCGATGCTCCAGTGACAATTTACTGTATCCCTCAATCCCTCGTAATGACAGTGAAAACAAGATATTGCAACGAAGTTCAATTCTACAGTCCTTAAGAGACTTCTCTCCAACTGACTAATGAGGCGACGTGCATTGTACAGACGTTCCACTGAGCGTCAGGTACCAGGACTCCGAAGCTCCAGTGACAATTTACTGTATCCCTCAAACCCTTGTTATAACAATGCAACAAAGAAATTGCATCGCAGTTCAATTCTACAGTCCCTAAGAGACTTCTCTCCAAGTGACTAATGTGGCGACCTGCATTGTACAGATGTTCCCCTCAGAGTCAGGCTACAGGATTCCGATGCTCCAGTGACAATTTACTGTATCCCTCAAACCCTCGTAATGACAATGGAACAAAGAAATTGCATCGCAGTTCAACCCTACAGTCCCTATGAGACTTCTCTGCAAGTGCCTAATGTGGCGACATGCATTGTAGAGACGTTCCCCTGAGATTCAGGCTCCAGGATTCCGATGCTCCAGTGACAATTTACTGTACCTCTCAAACACTCGTAATGACAATGGAACAAAGAAATTACATCGCAGTTCAATTCTACACTCCCTATGAGACTTCTCTGCAAGTGCCTAATGTGGCGCAATGCATTGTAGAGAAGTTCCCCTGAGATTCAGGCTCCAGGATTCCGATGCTCCAGTGACAGTTTACTGTATCCCTAAAACCCTCGTAATGACAATGGAACAAAGAAATTGCGTTGCAGTTCAATTCTACAGTCCCCAAAGTGACTTCTCTCCAAGTGACTAATGTGGCTACGTGCATTGTACAGACGTTCCCCTGAGAGTCAGGCTCCAGGATTCCGAAGCTCCAGTGACAATTTACTGTATCCCTCAAACCCTCGTTATAACAATGCAACAAAGAAATTGCATCGCAGTTCAATTCTACAGTCCCTAAGAGACTTCTCTCCAAGTGACTAATGTGGCGACCTGCATTGTACAGACGTTCCCCTGAGAGTCAGGCTCCAGGATTCCGATGCTCCAGTGACAATTTACTGTATCCCTCAAACCCTCGTAATGACAAAGGAACAAAGAAATTGCATAGCAGTTCAATTTTACAGTCCCTAAGCGACTTCTCTCCAAGTGACTAATGTGGCGAAGTGCATTGTACAGTCGTTCCCCTGAGAGTCAGGCTCCAGGATTCCGAAGCTAATGTGACAATTTACTGTATCCCTCAAACCCTCGTAATGACAATGCAACAAAGAAATTGCATCGCAGTTCAATTCTACTGTCCCTAAGAGACTTCTCTCGAAGTGACTAATGTGGCGACCTGCATTGTACAGACGTTCCCCTGAGAGTCAGGCTCCAGGATTCCGATGCTCCAGTGACAATTTACTGTATCCTTCAAAACCCTCGTAATGACAATGGAACAAAGAAATTACATCGCAGTTCAATTCTACAGTCTGCAAAGCGACTTCTCTATAAGTGACTAATGTGGCGACCTGCATTGTACAGACGTTCCCCTGAGAGTCAGGCTCCAGGATTCCGATGCTCCAGTGACAATTTACTGTATCCCTCAAACCCTCGTAATGACAATGGAACAAAGAAATTGCATAGCAGTTCAATTTTACAGTCCCTAAGCGACTTCTCTCCAAGTGACTAATGTGGCGACGTGCATTGTACAGTCGTTCCCCTGAGAGTTAGGCTCCAGGATTCCGAAGCTCCAGTGACAATTTACAGTATCCCTCAAACCCTCGTAATGAGAATGGAACAAAGAAATTGCATCGCAGTTCAACACTACAGTCCCTATGAGACTTCTCTGCAAGTGCCTAATGTGGCGACATGCATTGTAGAGACGTTCCCCTGAGATTCAGGCTCCAGGATTCCGATGCTCCAGTGACAATTTACTGTATCCCTAAAACCCTCGTTATAACAATGCAACAAAAAAATTGCATCGCAGTTCAACCCTACAGTCCCTATGAGACTTCTTTCCAAGTGACAAATGTGGCGACGTGCAATGTACGGACGTTCCCCTGAGAGTCAGGTTCCAGGATTCCGATGCTCCAGTGACAATTTACTGTATCTCTCAAACACTCGTAATGACAATGGAACAAAGAAATTACATCGCAGTTCAATTCTACAGTCCCTATGAGACTTCTCTGCAAGTGCCTAATGTGGCGAAATGCATTGTAGAGACGTTCCCCTGAGATTCCGGCTCCAGGATTCCGATGCTCCAGTGACAATTTACTGTATCCCTAAAACCCTCGTAATGACAATGGAACAAAGAAATTGCATTGCAGTTCAATTCTACAGTCCCCAAAGCGACTTCTCTCCAAGTGACTAATGTGGCGACGTGCATTGTACAGACGTTCCCCTGAGAGTCAGGCTCCAGTATTCCGAAGCTCCAGTGACAATTCACTGTATCCCTCAAACCCTCTTAATGACAATGCAACAAAGAAATTGCGTCGCAGTTCAATTCTACAGTCCCTAAGAGACTTCTCTCCAAGTGACTTATGTGGCGACCTGCATTGTACAGACGTTCCCCTGAGAGTCAGGCTCCAGGATTCCGATGCTCCAGTGACAATTTACTGTATCCCTCAAACCCTCGTAATGACAATGGAACAAAGAAATTGCAGCGCAGTTCAATTCTACAGTCCCTAAGCGACTTCTCTCCAAGTGACTAATGTGGCGACGTGCATTGTACAGACGTTCCCCTGTGAGTCAGGCTCCAGGATTCCGATGCTCCAGTGACAATTTACTGTATCCCTCAAACCCTCGTAATGACAGTGAAAACAAGATATTGCAACGAAGTTCAATTCTACAGTCCTTAAGAGACTTCTCTCCAAGTGACTAATGAGGCGACGTGCATTGTGCAGACGTTCCACTGAGCGTCAGGTACCAGGACTCCGAAGCTCCAGTGACAATTTACTGTATCCCTCAAACCCTTGTTATAACAATGCAACAAAGAAATTGCATCGCAGTTCAATTCTACAGTCCCTAAGAGACTTCTCTCCAAGTGACTAATGTGGCGACCTGCATTGTACAGACGTTCCCCTCAGAGTCAGGCTACAGGATTCCGTTGCTCCAGTGACAATTTACTGTATCCCTCAAACCCTCGTAATGACAATGGAACAAAGAAATTGCATCGCAGTTCAACCCTACAGTCCCTATGAGACTTCTCTGCAAGTGCCTAATGTGGCGACATGCATTGTAGAGACGTTCCCCTGAGATTCAGGCTCCAGGATTCCGATGCTCCAGTGACAATTTACTGTATCTCTCAAACACTCGTAATGACAATGGAACAAAGAAATTACATCGCAGTTCAATTCTACAGTCCCTATGAGACTTCTCTGCAAGTGCCTAATGTGGCGCAATGCATTGTAGAGAAGTTCCCCTGAGATTCAGGCTCCAGGATTCCGATGCTCCAGTGACAGTTTACTGTATCCCTAAAACCCTCGTAATGACAATGGAACAAAGAAATTGCATTGCAGTTCAATTCTACAGTCCCCAAAGTGACTTCTCTCCAAGTGACTAATGTGGCTACGTGCATTGTACAGACGTTCCCCTGAGAGTCAGGCTCCAGGATTCCGAAGCTCCAGTGACAATTTACTGTATCCCTCAAACCCTCGTTATAACAATGCAACAAAGAAATTGCATCGCAGTTCAATTCTACAGTCCCTAAGAGACTTCTCTCCAAGTGACTAATGTGGCGACCTGCATTGTACAGACGTTCCCCTGAGAGTCAGGCTCCAGGATTCCGATGCTCCAGTGACAATTTACTGTATCCCTCAAACCCTCGTAATGACAAAGGAACAAAGAAATTGCATAGAAGTTCAATTTTACAGTCCCTAAGCGACTTCTCTCCAAGTGACTTATGTGGCGAAGTGCATTGTACAGTCGTTCCCCTGAGAGTCAGGCTCCAGGATTCCGAAGCTAATGTGACAATTTACTGTATCCCTCAAACCCTCGTAATGACAATGCAACAAAGAAATTGCATCGCAGTTCAATTCTACTGTCCCTAAGAGACTTCTCTCGAAGTGACTAATGTGGCGACCTGCATTGTACAGACGTTCCCCTGAGAGTCAGGCTCCAGGATTCCGATGCTCCAGTGACAATTTACTGTATCCTTCAAAACCCTCGTAATGACAATGGAACAAAGAAATTACATCGCAGTTCAATTCTACAGTCCGCAAAGCGACTTCTCTATAAGTGACTAATGTGGCGACCTGCATTGTACAGACGTTCCCCTGAGAGTCAGGCTCCAGGATTCCGATGCTCCAGTGACAATTTACTGTATCCCTCAAACCCTCGTAATGACAATGGAACAAAGAAATTGCATAGCAGTTCAATTTTACAGTCCCTAAGCGACTTCTCTCCAAGTGACTAATGTGGCGACGTGCATTGTACAGTCGTTCCCCTGAGAGTTAGGCTCCAGGATTCCGAAGCTCCAGTGACAATTTACAGTATCCCTCAAACCCTCGTAATGAGAATGGAACAAAGAAATTGCATCGCAGTTCAACACTACAGTCCCTATGAGACTTCTCTGCAAGTGCCTAATGTGGCGACATGCATTGTAGAGACGTTCCCCTGAGATTCATACTCCAGGATTCCGATGCTCCAGTGACAATTTACTGTATCCCTAAAACCCTCGTTATAACAATGCAACAAAGAAATTGCATCGCAGTTCAACCCTACAGTCCCTATGAGACTTCTTTCCAAGTGACAAATGTGGCGACGTGCAATGTACGGACGTTCCCCTGAGAGTCAGGTTCCAGGATTCCGATGCTCCAGAGACAATTTACTGTATCCCTCAAACCCTCGTAATTAGAATGGAACAAAGAAATTGCATCGCAGTTCAACACTACAGTCCCTATGAGACTTCTCTGCAAGTGCCTAATGTGGCGACATGCATTGTAGAGACGTTCCCCTGAGATTCAGGCTCCAGGATTCCGATGCTCCAGTGACAATTTACTGTATCCCTAAAACCCTCGTAATGACAATGGAACAAAGAAATTGCATTGCAGTTCAATTCTACAGTCCCCAAAACGACTTCTCTCCAAGTGACTAATGTGGCGACGTGCATTGTACAGAAGTTCCCCTTAGAGTCAGCCTCCAGGATTCCGATGCTCCAGTGACTATTTACTGTATCCCTCAAACCCTCGTAATGACAATGGAACAAAGAAATTGCATAGCAGTTCAATTTTACAGTCCCTAAGCGACTTCTCTCCAAGTGACTAATGTGGCGACGTGCATTGTACAGTCGTTCCCCTGAGAGTCAGGCTCCAGGATTCCGATGCTCCACTGACAATTTACTGTAACTTTCAAACCATCGTAATGACAATGGAACAAAGAAATTGCATCGCAGTTCAACCCTACAGTCCCTATGAGACTTCTCTGCAAGTGCCTAATGTGGCGTCATGCATTGTAGAGACGTTCCCCTGAGATTCAGGCTCCAGGATTCCGATGCTCCACTGACAATTTACTGTAACCCTCAAACCCTCGTAATGACAATGGAACGAAGAAATTGCATCGCAGTTCAATTCTACAGTCATTAAGAGACTTCTTTCCAAGTGACAAATGTGGCGACGTGCAATGTACGGACGTTCCCCTGAGAGTCAGGTTCCAGGATTCCGATGCTCCACTGACAATTTACTGTATCCCTCAAACCCTCGTAATGACAATGGAACAAAGAAATTGCATCGCAGTTCAATTCTACAGTAACTAAGAGACTTCTCCCCAAGTGAATAATGTGCCGACGTGCATTGTACAGACGTTCGCCTGGGAGGCAGGCTCCAGGAATCCGAAGCTCCAGTGACAATTTACTGTATCCCTCAAACCCTCGTGATAACAATGCAACAAAGAACTTGCATCGCAGTTCAATTCTACTGTCCCTAAGAGACTTCTCTCGAAGTGACTAATGTGGCGACCTGCATTGTACAGACGTTCCCCTCAGAGTCAGGCTCCAGGATTCCGATGCTCCAGTGACAATTTACTGTATCCTCGAAAACCCTCGTAATGACAATGGACATAGAAATTACATCGCAGTTCAATTCTACAGTCCGCAAAGCGACTTCTCTATAAGTGACTAATGTGGCGACCTGCATTGTACAGACGTTCCCAAAGAGTCAGGCTCCAGGATTCCGATGCTCCACTGACAATTTACTGTATCCCTCAAACCCTCGTAATGACAATGGAACAAAGAAATTGCATCGCAGTTCAATTTTACAGTCCCTAAGCGACTTCTCTCTAAGTGACTAATGTGGCGACCTGCATTGTACAAACGTTCCCCTGAGAGTCAGGCTCCAGGATTCCGATGCTCCACTGACAAATTACTGTAACCCTCAAACCCTCGTAATGACAATAGAACGAAGAAATTGCATCGCAGTTTAATTCTACAGTCATTAAGAGACTTCTTTCCAAGTGACTAATGTGGCGACGTGCATTGTACGGACGTTCCCCTGAGAGTCTGGTTCCAGGATTCCGATGCTCCACTGACAATTTACTGTATCCCTCAAACCCTCGTAATGACAATGGAACAAAGAAATTGCATCGTAGTTCAATTCTACAGTCCCCAAAGCGACTTCTCTCCAAGTGACTAATGTGGCGACCTGCATTGTACAAACGTTCCCCTGAGAGTCAGGCTCCAGGATTCCGATGCTCCAGTGACAATTTACTGTATCCCTCAAACCCTCGTAATGACAATGGAACAAAGAAATTGCATAGCAGTTCAATTTTACAGTCCCTAAGCGACTTCTCTCCAAGTGACTAATGTGGCGACGTGCATTGTACAGTCGTTCCCCTGAGAGTCAGGCTCCAGGGTTCCGAAGCTAATGTGACAATTTACTGTATCCCTCAAACCCTCCCCATAACAATGCAACAAAGAAATTGCATCGCAGTTCAATTCTACAGTCCCTAAGAGACTTCTCTCGAAGTGACTTATGTAGCGACCTGCATTGTACAGACGTTCCCCTGAGAGTCAGGCTCCAGGATTCCGAAGCTCCAATGACAGTTTAGTGTATCCCTCAAACCCTCGTTATAACAATGCAACAAAGAAATTGCATCGCAGTTCAATTCTACAGTCCCTAAGAGACTTCTCTCCAAGTGACTAATGTGGCGACCTGCATTGTACAGACGTTCCCCTGAGAGTCAGGCTCCAGGATTCCGATGCTCCACTGACAATTTACTGTAACCCTCAAACCCTCGTAATGACAATGGAACAAAGAAATTGCATCGCAGTTCAACCCTACAGTCCCTATGAGACTTCTCTGCAAGTGCCTAATGTGGCGTCATGCATTGTAGAGACGTTCCCCTGAGATTCAGGCTCCAGGATTTCGATGCTCCACTGACAATTTACTGTAACCCTCAAACCCTCGTAATGACAATGGAACGAAGAAATTGCATCGCAGTTCAATTCTACAGTCATTAAGAGACTTCTTTCCAAGTGACAAATGTGGCGACGTGCATTGTACGGACGTTCCCCTGAGAGTCAGGCTCCAGGATTCCGATGCTCCAGTGTCAATTTACTGTATCCCTCAAACCCTCGTAATGACAATGGAACAAAGAAATTGCATTGCAGTTCAATTCTACAGTCCCCAAAGCGACTTCTCTCGAAGTGACTAATGTGGCGACGTGCATTGTACAGACGTTCCCCTGAGAGTCAGGCTCCAGGATTCCGAAGCTCCAGTGACAATTTACTGTATCCCTCAAACCCTCGTTATAACAATGCAACAAAGAAATTGCATCGCAGTTCAATTCTACAGTCCCTAAGAGACTTCTCTCCAAGTGACTAATGAGGCGACGTGCATTGTACAGACGTTCCCCTGAGAGTCAGGCTCCAGGATTCCGAAGCTCCAGTGACAATTTACTGTATCCCTCAAACCCTCGTTATAACAATGCAACAAAGAAATTGCATCGCAGTTCAATTCTACAGTCCCTAAGAGACTTCTCTCCAAGTGACTAATGTGGCGACCTGCATTGTACAGACGTTCCCCTCAGAGTCAGGCTCCAGGATTCCGATGCTCCACTGACAATTTACTGTAACCCTCAAACCCTCGTAATGACAATGGAACAAAGAAATTGCATCGCAGTTCAACCCTACAGTCCCTATGAGACTTCTCTGCAAGAGCCTAATGTGGCGACATGCATTGTAGAGACGTTCCCCAGAGATTCAGGCTCCAGGATTCCGATGCTCCAGTGACACTTTACTGTATCTCAATACACTCGTAATGACAATGGGACAAAGAAATTACATCACAGTTCAATTCTACAGTCCCTATGAGACTTCTCTGCAAGTGCCTAATGTGGCGAAATGCATTGTAGAGACATTCCCCTGAGATTCAGGCTCTAGGCATCCGATGCTCCAGTGTCAATTTACTGTATCCCTAAAACCCTCGTAATGACAATGGAACAAAGAAATTGCATTGCAGTTCAATTCTACAGTCCCCAAAACGACTTCTCTCCAAGTGACTAATGTGGCGACGTGCATTGTGCAGAAGTTCCCCTGAGAGTCAGGCTCCAGGATTCCGAAGCTCCAGTGACAATTTACTGTATCCCTCAAACCCTCGTAATGACAATGGAACAAAGAAATTGCATTGCAGTTCAATTCTACAGTCCCTAAGAGACTTCTCTCCAAGTGACTAATCTGGCGACCTGCATTGTACAGACGTTCCCCTCAGAGTCAGGCTCCAGGATTCCGATGCTCCACTGACAATTTACTGTAACCCTCAAAACCTCGTAATGACAATGGAACAAAGAAATTGCATCGCAGTTCAATTCTACAGTCCCTATGAGACTTCTCTGCAAGTGCCTAATGTGGCGAAATGCATTGTAGAGACGTTCCCCTGAGATTCAGGCTCCAGTATTCCGATGCTCCAGTGACAATTTACTGTATCCCTAAAACCCTCGTAAAGACAATGGAACAAAGAAATTGCATTGCAGTTCAATTCTACAGTCCCTAAGAGACTTCTTTCCAAGTGACTAATGTGGCGACGTGCATTGTACAGTCGTTCCCCTGAGAGTCAGGCTCCAGGATTCCGAAGCACCAGTGACAATTTACTGTATCCCTCAAACCCTCATCATAACAATGCAACAAAGAAATTGCATCGCAGTTCAATTCTACAGTCCCTAAGAGACTTCTCTCCAAGTGACTTATGTGGCGACCTGCATTGTACAGAAGTTCCCCTGAGAGTCAGGCTCCAGGATTCCGATGCACCAGTGACAAATTACTGTATCCCTCAAGCCCTCGTAATGACAATGGAACAAAGAAATTGCATCGCAGTTCAATTCTACAGTGACTAAGCGACTTCTCTCCAAGTGACTAATGTGGCGACGTGCATTGTACAGACGTTCCCCTGAGAGTCAGGCTCCAGGACTCCGAAGCTCCAGTGATAATTTACTGTATCCCTCAAACTCTCGTTATAACAATGCAACAAAGAAATTGCATCGCAGTTCAATTCTACAGTCCCTAAGAGACTTCTTTCCAAGTGACTAATGTGGCGACGTGCATTGTACAGTCGTTCCCCTGAGAGTCAGGCTCCAGCATTCCGAAGCTAATGTGACAATTTACTGTATCCCTCAAACCCTCGTTATAACAATGCAACAAAGAAATTGCATCGCAGTTCAATTCTACAGTCCCTAAGATACTTCTCTCGAAGTGACTTATGTGGCGACGTGCATTGTACAGACGTTCGCCTGAGAGTCAGGCTCCAGGATTCCTATGCTCCAGTGACAATTTACTGTATCCCTCAAACCCTCGTAATGACAATGGAACAAAGAAATTGCATCGCAGTTCAATTCTACAGTCCCTAAGAGACTTCTCTCCAAGTGAACAATGTGGCGAACTGCATTGTACAGACGTTCCCCTGAGAGTCAGGCTCCAGGATTCCGATGCTCCAGTGTCAATTTACTGTATCCTTCAAACCCTCGTAATGACAATGGAACAAAGAAATTGCATTGCACTTCAATTCTACAGTCCCCAAAGCGACTTCTCTCCAAGTGACTAATGTGGCGACGTGCATTGTACAGACGTTCCCCTCAGAGTCAGGCTCCAGAATTCCGAAGCTCCAGTAACAATTTACTGTATCCCTCAAACCCTCGTTATAACAATGCAACAAAGAAATTGCATCGCAGTTCAATTCTACAGTCCCTAAGAGACTTCTCTCCAAGTGACTAATGAGGCGACGTGCATTGTACAGACGTTCCCCTGAGAGTCAGGCTCCAGGATTCCGAAGCTCCAGTGACAATTTACTGTATCCCTCAAACCCTCGTTATAACAATGCAACAAAAAAATTGCATCGCAGTTCAATTCTACAGTCCCTAAGAGACTTCTCTCCAAGTGACTAATGTGGCGACCTGCATTGTACAGACGTTCCCCTCAGAGTCAGGCTCCAGGATTCCGATGCTCAACTGACAATTTACTGTAACCCTCAAACCCTCGTAATGACAATGGAACAAAGAAATTGCATCGCAGTTCAACCCTACAGTCCCTATGAGACTTCTCTGCAAGTGCCTAATGTGGCGACATGCATTGTAGAGACGTTCCCCTGAGATTCAGGCTCGAGGATTCCGATGCTCCAGTGACAATTTACTGTATCTCTAAACACTCGTAATGACAATAGAACAAAGAAATTACATCGCAGTTCAATTCTACAGTCCCTATGAGACTTCTCTGCAAGTGCCTAATGTGGAGAAATGCATTGTAGAGACATTCCCCTGAGATTCAGGCTCCAGGATTCCGATGCTCCAGTGACAATTTACTGTATCCCTCAAACCCTCGTAATGACAATGGAACAAAGAAATTGCATAGCAGTTCAATTTTACAGTCCCTAAGCGACTTCTCTCCAAGTGACTAATGTGGCGACGTGCATTGTACAGTCGTTCCCCTGAGAGTCAGGCTCCAGCATTCCGAAGCTAATGTGACAATTTACTGTATCCCTCAAACCCTCGTTATAACAATGCAACAAAGAAATTGCATCGCAGTTCAATTCTACAGTCCCTAAGAGACTTCTCTCCAAGTGACTAATGTGGCGACCTGCATTGTACAGACGTTCCCCTGAGAGTCAGGCTCCAGGACTCCGAAGCTCCAGTGACAATTTACTGTATCCCTCAAACTCTCGTTATAACAATGAAACAAAGAAATTGCATCGCAGTTCAATTCTACAGTCCCTAAGAGACTTCTCCCCAAGTGAATAATGTGCCGACGTGCATTGTACAGACGTTCGCCTGGGAGGCAGGCTCCAGGATTCCGATGCTCCAGTGACAATTTACAGTATCCCTCAAACCCTCGTAATGACAGTTGAAAAAAGATATTGCAACGAATTTCAATTCTACAGTCCCTAAGAGACTTCTCTCCAAGTGACTAATGAGGCGACGTGCATTGTACAGACGTTCCCCTGAGAGTCAGGCTCCAGGATTCCGATGCTCCAGTGACAATTTTCTGTATCCCTCAAACCCTCAGTATAACAATGCAACAAAGAAATTGCATCGCAGTTCAATTCTACAGTCCCTAAGAGACTTCTCTCCAAGTGACTAATGTGGCGACCTGCATTGTACAAACGTTCCCCTGAGAGTCAGGCTCCAGGAATCCGAAGCACCAGTGACAATTTACTGTATCCCTCAAACCCTCGTTATAACAATGCAACAAAGAACTTGCATCGCAGTTCAATTCTACTGTCCCTAAGAGACTTCTCTCGAAGTGACTAATGTGGCGACCTGCATTGTACAGACGTTCCCCTCAGAGTCAGGCTCCAGGATTCCGATGCTCCAGTGACAATTTACTGTATCCTCCAAAACCCTCGTAATGACAATGGACATAGAAATTACATCGCAGTTCAATTCTACAGTCCGCAAAGCGACTTCTCTATAAGTGACTAATGTGGCGACCTGCATTGTACAGACGTTCCCAAAGAGTCAGGCTCCAGGATTCCGATGCTCCACTGACAATTTACTGTATCCCTCAAACCCTCGTAATGACAATGGAACAAAGAAATTGCATCGCAGTTCAATTTTACAGTCCCTAAGCGACTTCTCTCTAAGTGACTAATGTGGCGACCTGCATTGTGCAGACGTTCCCCTCAGAGTCAGGCTCCAGGATTCCGAAGCTCCAGTGACAATTTACTGTATCCCTCAAACCCTCGTTATAACAATGCAACAAAGAAATTGCAACGCAGTTCAATTCTACAGTCCCTAAGAGACTTCTCTCCAAGTGACCAATGTGGCGACCTGCATTGTACAAACGTTCCCCTGAGAGTCAGGCTCCAGGATTCCGATGCTCCACTGACAAATTACTGTAACCCTCAAACCCTCGTAATGAGAATAGAACGAAGAAATTGCATCGCAGTTTAATTCTACAGTCATTAAGAGACTTCTTTCCAAGTGACTAATGTGGCGACGTGCATTGTACGGACGTTCCCCTGAGAGTCTGGTTCCAGGATTCCGATGCTCCACTGACAATTTACTGTATCCCTCAAACCCTCGTAATGACAATGGAACAAAGAAATTGCATCGTAGTTCAATTCTACAGTCCCCAAAGCGACTTCTCTCCAAGTGACTAATGTGGCGACCTGCATTGTACAAACGTTCCCCTGAGAGTCAGGCTCCAGGATTCCGATGCTCCAGTGACAATTTACTGTATCCCTCAAACCCTCGTAATGACAATGGAACAAAGAAATTGCATAACAGTTCAATTTTACAGTCCCTAAGCGACTTCTCTCCAAGTGACTAATGTGGCGACGTGCATTGTACATTCGTTCCCCTGAGAGTCAGGCTCCAGGGTTCCGAAGCTAATGTGACAATTTACTGTATCCCTCAAACCCTCCCCATAACAATGCAACAAAGAAATTGCATCGCAGTTCAATTCTACAGTCCCTAAGAGACTTCTCTCGAAGTGACTTATGTAGCGACCTGCATTGTACAGACGTTCCCCTGAGAGTCAGGCTCCAGGATTCCGAAGCTCCAATGACAGTTTAGTGTATCCCTCAAACCCTCGTTATAACAATGCAACAAAGAAATTGCATCGCAGTTCAATTCTACAGTCCCTAAGAGACTTCTCTCCAAGTGACTAATGTGGCGACCTGCATTGTACAGACGTTCCCCTGAGAGTCAGGCTCCAGGATTCCGATATTCCACTGACAATTTACTGTAACCCTCAAACCCTCGTAATGACAATGGAACAAAGAAATTGCATCGCAGTTCAACCCTACAGTCCCTATGAGACTTCTCTGCAAGTGCCTAATGTGGCGTCATGCATTGTAGAGACGTTCCCCTGAGATTCAGGCTCCAGGATTCCGATGCTCCACTGACAATTTACTGTAACCCTCAAACCCTCGTAATGACAATGGAACGAAGAAATTGCATCGCAGTTCAATTCTACTGTCATTAAGAGACTTCTTTCCAAGTGACAAATGTGGCGACGTGCATTGTACGGACGTTCCCCTGAGAGTCAGGCTCCAGGATTCCGATGCTCCAGTGTCAATTTACTGTATCCCTCAAACCCTCGTAA
This sequence comes from Schistocerca gregaria, assembly GCF_023897955.1. Classification (NCBI taxonomy): domain Eukaryota; kingdom Metazoa; phylum Arthropoda; class Insecta; order Orthoptera; family Acrididae; genus Schistocerca; species Schistocerca gregaria. The sequence continues at coordinate 76,551,862 of NC_064926.1, forward strand.
TGACAATGGAACAAAGAAATTGCATTGCAGTTCAATTCTACAGTCCCCAAAGCGACTTCTCTCGAAGTGACTAATGTGGTGACGTGCATTGTACAGACGTTCCCCTGAGAGTCAGGCTCCAGGATTCCGAAGCTCCAGTGACAATTTACTGTATCCCTCAAACCCTCGTTATAACAATGCAACAAAGAAATTGCATCGCAGTTCAATTCTACAGTCCCTAAGAGACTTCTCTCCAAGTGACTAATGAGGCGACGTGCATTGTACAGACGTTCCCCTGAGAGTCAGGCTCCTGGATTCCGAAGCTCCAGTGACAATTTACTGTATCCCTCAAACCCTCGTTATAACAATGCAACAAAGAAATTGCATCGCAGTTCAATTCTACAGTACCTAAGAGACTTCTCTCCAAGTGACTAATGTGGCGACCTGCATTGTACAGACGTTCCCCTCAGAGTCAGGCTCCAGGATTCCGATGCTCCACTGACAATTTACTGTAACCCTCAAACCCTCGTAATGACAATGGAACAAAGAAATTGCATCGCAGTTCAACCCTACAGTCCCTATGAGACTTCTCTGCAAGAGCCTAATGTGGCGACATGCATTGTAGAGACGTTCCCCAGAGATTCAGGCTCCAGGATTCCGATGCTCCAGTGACAATTTACTGTATCTCAATACACTCGTAATGACAATGGGACAAAGAAATTACATCGCAGTTCAATTCTACAGTCCCTATGAGACTTCTCTGCAAGTGCCTAATGTGGCGAAATGCATTGTAGAGACATTCCCCTGAGATTCAGGCTCCAGGATTCCGATGCTCCAGTGTCAATTTACTGTATCCCTAAAACCCTCGTAATGACAATGGAACAAAGAAATTGCATTGCAGTTCAATTCTACAGTCCCCAAAACGACTTCTCTCCAAGTGACTAATGTGGCGACGTGCATTGTGCAGAAGTTCCCCTGAGAGTCAGGCTCCAGGATTCCGAAGCTCCAGTGACAATTTACTGTATCCCTCAAACCCTCGTAATGACAATGGAACAAAGAAATTGCATTGCAGTTCAATTCTACAGTCCCTAAGAGACTTCTCTCCAAGTGACTAATCTGGCGACCTGCATTGTACAGACGTTCCCCTCAGAGTCAGGCTCCAGGATTCCGATGCTCCACTGACAATTTACTGTAACCCTCAAAACCTCATAATGACAATGGAACAAAGAAATTGCACCGCAGTTCAATTCTACAGTCCCTATGAGACTTCTCTGCAAGTGCCTAATGTGGCGAAAAGCATTGTAGAGACGTTCCCCTGAGATTCAGGCTCCAGTATTCCGATGCTCCAGTGACAATTTACTGTATCCCTAAAACCCTCGTAAAGACAATGGAACAAAGAAATTGCATTGCAGCTCAATTCTACAGTCCCTAAGAGACTTCTTTCCAAGTGACTAATGTGGCGACGTGCATTGTACAGTCGTTCCCCTGAGAGTCAGGCTCCAGGATTCCGAAGCACCAGTGACAATTTACTGTATCCCTCAAACCCTCATCATAACAATGCAACAAAGAAATTGCATCGCAGTTCAATTCTACAGTCCCTAAGATACTTCTCTCCAAGTGACTTATGTGGCGACCTGCATTGTACAGAAGTTCCCCTGAGAGTCAGGCTCCAGGATTCCGATGCACCAGTGACAAATTACTGTATCCCTCAAGCCCTCGTAATGACAATGGAACAAAGAAATTGCATCGCAGTTCAATTCTACAGTGACTAAGCGACTTCTCTCCAAGTGACTAATGTGGCGACGTGCATTGTACAGATGTTCCCCTGAGAGTCAGGCTCCAGGACTCCGAAGCTCCAGTGATAATTTACTGTATCCCTCAAACTCTCGTTATAACAATGCAACAAAGAAATTGCATCGCAGTTCAATTCTACAGTCCCTAAGAGACTTCTTTCCAAGTGACTAATGTGGCGACGTGCATTGTACAGTCGTTCCCCTGAGAGTCAGGCTCCAGCATTCCGAAGCTAATGTGACAATTTACTGTATCCCTCAAACCCTCGTTATAACAATGCAACAAAGAAATTGCATCGCAGTTCAATTCTACAGTCCCTAAGATACTTCGCTCGAAGTGACTTATGTGGCGACGTGCATTGTACAGACGTTCGCCTGAGAGTCAGGCTCCAGGATTCCGATGCTCCAGTGACAATTTACTGTATCCCTCAAACCCTCGTAATGACAATGGAACAAAGAAATTGCATCGCAGTTCAATTCTACAGTCCCTAAGAGACTTCTCTCCAAGTGAACAATGTGGCGAACTGCATTGTACAGACGTTCCCCTGAGAGTCAGGCTCCAGGATTCCGATGCTCCAGTGTCAATTTACTGTATCCTTCAAACCCTCGTAATGACAATGGAACAAAGAAATTGCATTGCACTTCAATTCTACAGTCCCCAAAGCGACTTCTCTCCAAGTGACTAATGTGGCGACGTGCATTGTACAGACGTTCCCCTCAGAGTCAGGCTCCAGGATTCCGAAGCTCCAGTAACAATTTACTGTATCCCTCAAACCCTCGTTATAACAATGCAACAAAGAAATTGCATCGCAGTTCAATTCTACAGTCCCTAAGAGACTTCTCTCCAAGTGACTAATGAGGCGACGTGCATTGTACAGACGTTCCCCTGAGAGTCAGGCTCCAGGATTCCGAAGCTCCAGTGACAATTTACTGTATCCCTCAAACCCTCGTTATAACAATGCAACAAAAAAATTGCATCGCAGTTCAATTCTACAGTCCCTAAGAGACTTCTCTCCAAGTGACTAATGTGGCGACCTGCATTGTACAGACGTTCCCCTCAGAGTCAGGCTCCAGGATTCCGATGCTCAACTGACAATTTACTGTAACCCTCAAACCCTCGTAATGACAATGGAACAAAGAAATTGCATCGCAGTTCAACCCTACAGTCCCTATGAGACTTCTCTGCAAGTGCCTAATGTGGCGACATGCATTGTAGAGACGTTCCCCTGAGATTCAGGCTCGAGGATTCCGATGCTCCAGTGACAATTTACTGTATCTCTAAACACTCGTAATGACAATAGAACAAAGAAATTACATCGCAGTTCAATTCTACAGTCCCTATGAGACTTCTCTGCAAGTGCCTAATGTGGAGAAATGCATTGTAGAGACATTCCCCTGAGATTCAGGCTCCAGGATTCCGATGCTCCAGTGACAATTTACTGTATCCCTCAAACCCTCGTAATGACAATGGAACAAAGAAATTGCATAGCAGTTCAATTTTACAGTCCCTAAGCGACTTCTCTCCAAGTGACTAATGTGGCGACGTGCATTGTACAGTCGTTCCCCTGAGAGTCAGGCTCCAGCATTCCGAAGCTAATGTGACAATTTACTGTATCCCTCAAACCCTCGTTATAACAATGCAACAAAGAAATTGCATCGCAGTTCAATTCTACAGTCCCTAAGAGACTTCTCTCCAAGTGACTAATGTGGCGACCTGCATTGTACAGACGTTCCCCTGAGAGTAGGCTCCAGGACTCCGAAGCTCCAGTGACAATTTACTGTATCCCTCAAACTCTCGTTATAACAATGAAACAAAGAAATTGCATCGCAGTTCAATTCTACAGTCCCTAAGAGACTTCTTTCCAAGTGACTAATGTGGCGACGTGCATTGTACAGTCGTTCCCCTGAGAGTCAGGCTCCAGGATTCCGAAGCACCAGTGACAATTTACTGTATCCCTCAAACCCTCATCATAACAATGCAACAAAGAAATTGCATCACATTTCAATTCTACAGTCCCTAAGAGACTTCTCTCCAAGTGACTTATGTGGCGACCTGCATTGTACAGAAGTTCCCCTGAGAGTCAGGCTCCAGGATTCCGATGCACCAGTGACAAATTATTGTATCCCTCAAACCCTCGTAATGACAATGGAACAAAGAAATTGCATCGCAGTTCAATTCTACAGTGAATAAGCGACTTCTCTCCAAGTGACTAATGTGGCGAAGTGCATTGTACAGACGTTCCCCTGAGATTCAGGCTCCAGGACTCCGAAGCTCCAGTGACAATTTACTGTATCCCTCAAACTCTAGTTATAACAATGCAACAAAGAAATTGCATCGCAGTTCAATTCTACAGTCCCTAAGAGACTTCTTTCCAAGTGAGTAATGTGGCGACGTGCATTGTACAGTCGTTCCCCTGAGAGTCAGGCTCCAGGATTCCGAAGCACCAGTGACAATTTACTGTATCCCTCAAACCCTCATCATAACAATGCAACAAAGAAATTGCATCGCAGTTCAATTCTACAGTCCCTAAGAGACTTCTCTCCAAGTGACTTATGTGGCGACCTGCATTGTACCGAAGTTCCCCTGAGAGTCAGGCTCCAGGATTCCGATGCACCAGTGACAAATTACTGTATCCCTCAAACCCTCGTAATGACAATGGAACAAAGAAATTGCATCGCAGTTCAATTCTACAGTGACTAAGCGACTTCTCTCCAAGTGACTAATGTGGCGACGTGCATTGTACAGACGTTCCCCTGAGAGTCAGGCTCCAGGATTCCGAAGCTCCAGTGACAATTTACTGTATCCCTCAAACCCTCGTTATAACAATGCAACAAAGAAATTGCATCGCAGTTCAATTCTACAGTCCCTAAGAGACTTCTCTCCAAGTGACTAATGTGGCGACCTGCATTGTACAGACGTTCCCCTGAGAGTCAGGCTCCAGGATTCCGATGCTCCATTGACAACTTACTGTAACCCTCAAACCCTCGTAATGACAATGGAACAAAGAAATTGCATCGCAGTTCAATCCTACAGTCCATATGAGACTTCTCTGCAAGTGCCAAATGTGGCGTCATGCATTGTAGAGACGTTCCCCTGAGATTCAGGCTCCAGGATTCCGATGCTCCACTGACAATTTACTGTATCCCTCAAACCCTCGTAATGACAATGGAACAAAGAAATTGCATAGCAGTTCAATTTTACAGTCCCTAAGCGACTTCTCTCCAAGTGACTAATGTGGCGACGTGCATTGTACAATCGTTCCCCTGAGAGTTAGGCTCCAGGTTTCCGAAGCTAATGTGACAATTTACTGTATCCCTCAAACCCTCCCCATAACAATGCAACAAAGAAATTGCATCGCAGTTCAATTCTACAGTCCCTAAGAGACTTCTCTCGAAGTGACTTATGTGGCGACCTGCATTGTACAGACGTTCCCCTGAGAGTCAGGCTCCAGGATTCCGATGCTCCAGTGACAATTTACTGTATCCCTCAAACCCTCGTTATAACAATGCAACAAAGAAATTGCATCGCAGTTCAATTCTACAGTCCCTAAGAGACTTCTCTCCAAGTGACTAATGTGGCGACCTGCATTGTACAGACGTTCCCCTGAGAGTCAGGCTCCAGGATTCCGATGCTCCACTGACAATTTACTGTAACCCTCAGACCCTCGTAATGACAATGGAACAAAGAAATTGCATCGCAGTTCAACCCTACAGGCCCTATGAGACTTCTCTGCAAGTGCCTAATGTGGCGTCATGCATTGTAGAGACGTTCCCCTGAGATTCAGGCTCCAGGATTCCGATGCTCCACTGACAATTTACTGTAACCCTCAAACCCTCGTAATGACAATGGAACGAAGAAATTGCATCGCAGTTCAATTCTACTGTCATTAAGAGACTTCTTTCCAAGTGACAAATGTAGCGACGTGCATTGTACGGACGTTCCCCTGAGAATCAGGTTCCAGGATTCCGATGCTCCACTGACAATTTACTGTATCACTCAAACCCTCGTAATGACAATGGAACAAAGAAATTGCATCGCAGTTCAGTTCTACAGTCCCTAAGAGACTTCTCCCCAAGTGAATAATGTGGCGACGTGCATTGTACAGACGTTCGCCTGAGAGTCAGAATCCAGGATTCCCATTGCTCCAGTGACAATTTACTGTATCCCTCAAACCCTCGTAATGACAGTGGAAAAAAGATATTGCAACGAAGTTCAATTCTACAGTCCCTAAGAGACTTCTCTCCAAGTGACTAATGTGGCAACGTGCATTGTACAGACGTTCCCCTGAGAGTCAGGCTCCAGGACTCCGAAGCTCCAGTGACAATTTACTGTATCCCTCAAACTCTTGTTATAACAATGCAACAAAGAAATTGCATCGCAGTTCAATTCTACAGTCCCTAAGAGACTTCTTTCCAAGTGACTAATGTGGCGACGTGCATTGTACAGTCGTTCCCCTGAGAGTCAGGCTCCAGGATACCGAAGCACCAGTGACAATTTACTGTATCCCTCAAACCCTCATCATAACAATGCAACAAAGAAATTGCATCGCAGTTCAATTCTACAGTCACTAAGAGACTTCTCTCCAAGTGACTTATGTGGCGACCTGCATTGTACAGAAGTTCCCCTGAGAGTCAGGCTCCAGGATTCCGAAGCTCCAGTGACAATTTACTGTATCCCTCAAACCCTCGTTATAACAATGCAACAAAGAAATTGCATCGCAGTTCAATTCTACAGTCCCTAAGAGACTTCTCTCCAAGTGACTAATGTGGCGACCTGCATTGTACAGACGTTCCCCTCAGAGTCAGGCTCCAGGATTCCGATGCTCCACTGACAATTTACTGTAACCCTCAAACCCTCGTAATGACAATGGAACAAAGAAATTGCATCGCAGTTCAACCCTACAGTCCCTATGAGACTTCTCTGCAAGTGCCTAATGTGGCGACATGCATTGTAGAGACGTTCCCCTGAGATTCAGGCTCCAGGATTCCGATGCTCCAGTGACAATTTACTGTATCTCAATACACTCGTAATGACAATGGGACAAAGAAATTACATCGCAGTTCAATTCTACAGTCCCTATGAGACTTCTCTGCAAGTGCCTAATGTGGCGAAATGCATTGTAGAGACATTCCCCTGAGATTCAGGCTCCAGGATTCCGATGCTCCAGTGTCAATTTACTGTATCCCTAAAACCCTCGTAATGACAATGGAACAAAGAAATTGCATTGCAGTTCAATTCTACAGTCCCCAAAACGACTTCTCTCCAAGCGACTAATGTGGCGACGTGCATTGTGCAGAAGTTCCCCTGAGAGTCAGGCTCCAGGATTCCGAAGCTCCAGTGACAATTTACTGTATCCCTCAAACCCTCGTAATGACAATGGAACAAAGAAATTGCATTGCAGTTCAATTCTACAGTCCCTAAGAGACTTCTCTCCAAGTGACTAATCTGGCGACCTGCATTGTACAGACGTTCCCCTCAGAGTCAGGCTCCAGGATTCCGATGCTCCACTGACAATTTACTGTAACCCTCAAAACCTCGTAATGACAATGGAACAAAGAAATTGCATCGCAGTTCAATTCTACAGTCCCTATGAGACTTCTCTGCAAGTGCCTAATGTGGCGAAATGCATTGTAGAGACGTTCCCCTGAGATTCAGGCTCCAGTATTCCGATGCTCCAGTGACAATTTACTGTATCCCTAAAACCCTCGTAAAGACAATGGAACAAAGAAATTGCATTGCAGTTCAATTCTACAGTCCCTAAGAGACTTCTTTCCAAGTGACTAATGTGGCGACGTGCATTGTACAGTCGTTCCCCTGAGAGTCAGGCTCCAGGATTCCGAAGCACCAGTGACAATTTACTGTATCCCTAAAACCCTCATCATAACAATGCAACAAAGAAATTGCATCGCAGTTCAATTCTACAGTCCCTAAGAGACTTCTCTCCAAGTGACTTATGTGGCGACCTGCATTGTACAGAAGTTCCCCTGAGAGTCAGGCTGCAGGATTCCGATGCACCAGTGAAAAATTACTGTATCCCTCAAGCCCTCGTAATGACAATGGAACAAAGAAATTGCATCGCAGTTCAATTCTACAGTGACTAAGCGACTTCTCTCCAAGTGACTAATGTGGCGACGTGCATTGTACAGACGTTCCCCTGAGAGTCAGGCTCCAGGACTCCGAAGCTCCAGTGATAATTTACTGTATCCCTCAAACTCTCGTTATAACAATGCAACAAAGAAATTGCATCGCAGTTCAATTCTACAGTCCCTAAGAGACTTCTTTCCAAGTGACTAATGTGGCGACGTGCATTGTACAGTCGTTCCCCTGAGAGTCAGGCTCCGGGATTCCGAAGCACCAGTGACAATTTACTGTATCCCTCAAACCCTCATCATAACAATGCAACAAAGAAATTGCATCGCAGTTCAATTCTACAGTCCCTAAGAGACTTCTCTCCAAGTGACTTATGTGGCGACCTGCATTGTACCGAAGTTCCCCTGAGAGTCAGGCTCCAGGATTCCGATGCACCAGTGACAAATTACTGTATCCCTCAAACCCTCGTAATGACAATGGAACAAAGAAATTGCATCGCAGTTCAATTCTACAGTGACTAAGCGACTTCTCTCCAAGTGACTAATGTGGCGACGTGCATTGTACATTCGTTCCCCTGAGAGTCAGCTCCAGGATTCCGAAGCTCCAGTGACAATTTACTGTATCCCTCAAACCCTCGTTATAACAATGCAACAAAGAAATTGCATCGCAGTTCAATTCTACAGTCCCTAAGAGACTTCTCTCCAAGTGACTAATGTGGCGACCTGCATTGTACAGACGTTCCCCTGAGAGTCAGGCTCCAGGATTCCGATGCTCCATTGACAATTTACTGTAACCCTCAAACCCTCGTAATGACAATGGAACAAAGAAATTGCATCGCAGTTCAATCCTACAGTCCATATGAGACTTCTCTGCAAGTGCCTAATGTGGCGTCATCCATTGTAGAGACGTTCCCCTCAGAGTCAGGCTCCAGGATTCCGATGCTCCACTGATAATTTACTGTAACCCTCAAAACCTCGTAATGACAATGGAACAAAGAAATTGCATCGCAGTTCAATTCTACAGTCCCTATGAGACTTCTCTGCAAGTGCCTAATGTGGCGACCTGCATTGTACAAACGTTCCCCTGAGAGTCAGGCTCCAGGATTCCGATGCTCCAGTGACAATTTACTGTATCCCTCAAACCCTCGTAATGACAATGGAACAAATAAATTGCATAGCAGTTCAATTTTACAGTCCCTAAGCGACTTCTCTCTAAGTGACTAATGTGGCGACGTGCATTGTGCAGAAGTTCCCCTGAGAGTCAGGCTCCAGGATTCCGAAGCTCCAGTGACAATTTACTGTATCCCTCAAACCCTCGTAATGACAATGGAACAAAGAAATTGAATTGCAGTTCAATTCTACAGTCCCTAAGAGACTTCTCTCCAAGTGACTAATCTGGCGACCTGCATTGTACAGACGTTCCCCTCAGAGTCAGGCTCCAGGATTCCGATGCTCCACTGACAATTTACTGTAACCCTCAAAACCTCGTAATGACAATGGAACAAAGAAATTGCATCGCAGTTCAATTCTACAGTCCCTATGAGACTTCTCTGCAAGTGCCTAATGTGGCGAAATGCATTGTAGAGACGTTCCCCTGAGATTCAGGCTCCCATATTCCGATGCTCCAGTGACAATTTACTGTATCCCTAAAACCCTCGTAAAGACAATGGAACAAAGAAATTGCATTGCAGTTCAATTCTACAGTCCCTAAGAGACTTCTTTCCAAGTGACTAATGTGGCGACGTGCATTGTACAGTCGTTCCCCTGAGAGTCAGGCTCCAGGATTCCGAAGCACCAGTGACAATTTACTGTATCCCTAAAACCCTCATCATAACAATGCAACAAAGAAATTGCATCGCAGTTCAATTCTACAGTCCCTAAGAGACTTCTCTCCAAGTGACTTATGTGGCGACCTACATTGTACAGAAGTTCCCCTGAGAGTCAGGCTCCAGGATTCCGATGCACCAGTGAAAAATTACTGTATCCCTCAAGCCCTCGTAATGACAATGGAACAAAGAAATTGCATCGCAGTTCAATTCTACAGTGACTAAGCGACTTCTCTCCAAGTGACTAATGTGGCGACGTGCATTGTACAGACGTTCCCCTGAGAGTCAGGCTCCAGGACTCCGAAGCTCCAGTGATAATTTACTGTATCCCTCAAACTCTCTTTATAACAATGCAACAAAGAAATTGCATCGCAGTTCAATTCTACAGTCCCTAAGAGACTTCTTTCCAAGTGACTAATGTGGCGACGTGCATTGTACAGTCGTTCCCCTGAGAGTCAGGCTCCGGGATTCCGAAGCACCAGTGACAATTTACTGCATCCCTCAAACCCTCATCATAACAATGCAACAAAGAAATTGCATCGCAGTTCAATTCTACAGTCCCTAAGAGACTTCTCTCCAAGTGACTTATGTCGCGACCTGCATTGTACCGAAGTTCCCCTGAGAGTCAGGCTCCAGGATTCCGATGCACCAGTGACAAATTACTGTATCCCTCAAACCCTCGTAATGACAATGGAACAAAGAAATTGCATCGCAGTTCAATTCTACAGTGACTAAGCGACTTCTCTCCAAGTGACTAATGTGGCGACGTGCATTGTACAGACGTTCCCCTGAGAGTCAGCTCCAGGATTCCGAAGCTCCAGTGACAATTTACTGTATCCCTCAAACCCTCGTTATAACAATGCAACAAAGAAATTGCATCGCAGTTCAATTCTACAGTCCCTAAGAGACTTCTCTCCAAGTGACTAATGTGGCGACCTGCATTGTACAGACGTTCCCCTGAGAGTCAGGCTCCAGGATTCCGATGCTCCATTGACAATTTACTGTAACCCTCAAACCCTCGTAATGACAATGGAACAAAGAAATTGCATCGCAGTTCAATCCTACAGTCCATATGAGACTTCTCTGCAAGTGCCTAATGTGGCGTCATCCATTGTAGAGACGTTCCCCTAAGAGTCAGGCTCCAGGATTCCAATGCTCCACTGACAATTTACTGTAACCCTCAAAACCTCGTAATGACAATAGAACAAAGAAATTGCATCGCAGTTCAATTCTACAGTCCCTATGAGACTTCTCTGCAAGTGCCTAATGTGGCGACCTGCATTGTACAAACGTTCCCCTGAGAGTCAGGCTCCAGGATTCCGATGCTCCAGTGACAATTTACTGTATCCCTCAAACCCTCGTAATGACAATGGAACAAAGAAATTGCATAGCAGTTCAATTTTACAGTCCCTAAGCGACTTCTCTCCAAGTGACTAATGTGGCGACGTGCATTGTACACCCGTTCCCCTGAGAGTCAGGCTCCAGCATTCCGAAGCTAATGTGACAATTTACTGTATCCCTCAAACCCTCGTTATAACAATGCAACAAAGAAATTGCATCGCAGTTCAATTCTACAGTCCCTAAGATACTTCTCTCGAAGTGACTTATGTGGCGACGTGCATTGTACAGACGTTCGCCTGAGAGTCAGGCTCCAGGATTCCGATGCTCCAGTGACAATTTACTGTATCCCTCAAACCCTCGTAATGACAATGGAACAAAGAAATTGCATCGCAGTTCAATTCTACAGTCCCTAAGAGACTTCTCTCCAAGTGAACAATGTGGCGAACTGCATTGTACAGACGTTCCCCTGAGAGTCAGGCTCCAGGATTCCGATGCTCCAGTGTCAATTTACTGTATCCTTCAAACCCTCGTAATGACAATGGAACAAAGAAATTGCATTGCACTTCAATTCTACAGTCCCCAAAGCGACTTCTCTCCAAGTGACTAATGTGGCGACGTGCATTGTACAGACGTTCCCCTGAGAGTCAGGCTCCAGGATTCCGAAGCTCCAGTAACAATTTACTGTATCCCTCAAACTCTCGTTATAACAATGCAACAAAGAAATTGCATCGCAGTTCAATTCTACAGTCCCTAAGAGACTTCTCTCCAAGTGACTAATGAGGCGACGTGCATTGTACAGACGTTCCCTGAGAGTCAGGCTCCAGGATTCCGATGCTCAACTGACAATTTACTGTAACCCTCAAACCCTCGTAATGACAATGGAACAAAGAAATTGCATCGCAGTTCAATTCTACAGTCCCTATGAGACTTCTCTGCAAGTGCCTAATGTGGCGACATGCATTGTAGAGACGTTCCCCTGAGATTCAGGCTCGAGGATTCCGATGCTCCAGTGACAATTTACTGTATCTCTAAACACTCGTAATGACAATAGAACAAAGAAATTACATCGCAGTTCAATTCTACAGTCCCTATGAGACTTCTCTGCAAGTGCCTAATGTGGCGAAATGCATTGTAGAGACATTCCCCTGAGATTCAGGCTCCAGGATTCCGATGCTCCAGTGTCAATTTACTGTATCCCTAAACCCCTCGTAATGACAATGGAACAGAGAAATTGCATTGCAGTTCAATTCTACAGTCCCCAAAACGACCTCTCTCCAAGTGACTAATGTGGCGACGTGCATTGTACAGAAGTTCCCCTGAGAGTCAGGCTCCAGGATTCCGAAGCTCCAGTGACAATTTACTGTATCCCTCAAACCCTCGTTATAACAATGCAACAAAGAAATTGCATCGCAGTTCAATTCTACAGTCCCTAAGAGACTTCTCTCCAAGTGACTAATGTGGCGACCTGCATTGTACAGACGTTCCCCTGAGAGTCAGGCTCCAGGATTCCGATGCTCCAGTGACAATTTACTGTATCCCTCAAACCCTCGTAATGACAATGGAACAAAGAAATTGCATCGCAGTTCAATTCCACAGTCCCCAAAGCGACTTCTCTCCAAGTGACTAATGTGGCAACGTGCATTGTACAGACGTTCCCCTGAGAGTCAGGCTCCAGGACTCCGAAGCTCCAGTGACAATTTACTGTATCCCTCAAACTCTCGTTATAACAATGCAACAAAGAAATTGCATCGCAGTTCAATTCTACAGTCCCTAAGAGACTTCTTTCCAAGTGACTAATGTGGCGACGTGCATTGTACAGTCGTTCCCCTGAGAGTCAGGCTCCAGGATTCCGAAGCACCAGTGACAATTTACTGTATCCCTCAAACCCTCATCATAACAATGCAACAAAGAAATTGCATCGCAGTTCAATTCTACAGTCCCTAAGAGACTTCTCTCCAAGTGACTTATGTGGCGACCTGCATTGTACAGAAGTTCCCCTGAGAGTCAGGCTCCAGGATTCCGATGCACCAGTGACAAATTATTGTATCCCTCAAACCCTCGTAATGACAATGGAACAAAGAAATTGCATCGCAGTTCAATTCTACAGTGACTAAGCGACTTCTCTCCAAGTGACTAATGTGGCGAAGTGCATTGTACAGACGTTCCCCTGAGATTCAGGCTCCAGGACTCCGAAGCTCCAGTGACAATTTACTGTTTCCCTCAAACTCTCGTTATAACAATGCAACAAAGAAATTGCATCGCAGTTCAATTCTACAGTCCCTAAGAGACTTCTTTCCAAGTGACTAATGTGGCGACGTGCATTGTACAGTCGTTCCCCTGAGAGTCAGGCTCCAGGATTCCGAAGCACCAGTGACAATTTACTGTATCCCTCAAACCCTCATCATAACAATGCAACAAAGAGATTGCATCGCAGTTCAATTCTACAGTCCCTAAGAGACTTCTCTCCAAGTGACTTATGTAGCGACCTGCCTTGTACCGAAGTTCCCCTGAGAGTCAGGCTCCAGGATTCCGATGCACCAGTGACAAATTACTGTATCCCTCAAACCCTCGTAATGACAATGGAACAAAGAAATTGCATCGCAGTTCAATTCTACAGTGACTAAGCGACTTCTCTCCAAGTGACTAATGTGGCGACGTGCATTGTACAGACGTTCCCCTGAGAGTCAGGCTCCAGGATTCCGAAGCTCCAGTGACAATTTACTGTATCCCTCAAACCCTCGTTATAACAATGCAACAAAGAAATTGCATCGCAGTTCAATTCTACAGTCCCTAAGAGACTTCTCTCCAAGTGACTAATGTGGCGACCTGCATTGTACAGACGTTCCCCTGAGAGTCAGGCTCCAGGATTCCGATGCTCCATTGACAATTTACTGTAACCCTCAAACCCTCGTAATGACAATGGAACAAAGAAATTGTGTCGCAGTTCAATCCTACAGTCCATATGAGACTTCTCTGCAAGTGCCTAATGTGGCGTCATGCATTGTAGAGACGTTCCCCTGAGAGTCAGGCTCCAGGATTCCGATGCTCCACTGACAATTTACTGTATCCCTCAAACCCTCGTAATGACAATGGAACAAAGAAATTGCATAGCAGTTCAATTCTACAGTCATTAAGAGACTTCTTTCCAAGTGACAAATGTGGCGACGTGCATTGTACGGACGTTCCCCTGAGAGTCAGGTTCCAGGATTCCGATGCTCCACTGACAATTTACTGTATCCCTCAAACCCTCGTAATGACAATGGAACAAAGAAATTGCATCGCAGTTCAGTTCTACAGTCCCTAAGAGACTTCTCCCCAAGTGAATAATGTGGCGACGTGCATTGTACAGACGTTCGCCTGAGAGTCAGAATCCAGGATTCCGATGCTCCAGTGACAATTTACTGTATCCCTCAAACCCTCGTAATGACAGTGGAAAAAAGATATTGCAACGAAGTTCAATTCTACAGTCCCTAAGAGACTTCTCTCCAAGTGACTAATGTGGCAACGTGCATTGTACAGACGTTCCCCTGAGAGTCAGGCTCCAGGACTCCGAAGCTCCAGTGACAATTTACTGTATCCCTCAAACTCTCGTTATAACAATGCAACAAAGAAATTGCATCGCAGTTCAATTCTACAGTCACTAAGAGACTTCTTTCCAAGTGACTAATGTGGCGACGTGCATTGTACAGTCGTTCCCCTGAGAGTCAGGCTCCAGGATACCGAAGCACCAGTGACAATTTACTGTATCCCTCAAACCCTCATCATAACAATGCAACAAAGAAATTGCATCGCAGTTCAATTCTACAGTCACTAAGAGACTTCTCTCCAAGTGACTTATGTGGCGACCTGCATTGTACAGAAGTTCCGCTGAGAGTCAGGCTCCAGGATTCCGATGCACCAGTGACAAATTACTGTATCCCTCAAACCCTCATAATGACAATGTAACAAAGAAATTGCATCGCAGTTCAATTCTACAGTGACTAAGCGACTTCTCTCCAAGTGACTAATGTGGCGACGTGCATTGTACAGACGTTCCCCTGAGAGTCAGGCTCCAGGACTCCGAAGCTCCAGTGACAATTTACTGTATCCCTCAAACTCTCGTTATAACAATGCAACAAAGAAATTGCATCGCAGTTCAATTCTACAGTCCCTAAGAGACTTCTTTCCAAGAGACTAATGTGGCGACGTGCATTGTACAGACGTTCCCCTCAGAGTCAGGCTCCAGGATTCCGATGCTCCACTGACAATTTACTGTAACCCTCAAACCCTCGTAATGACAGTCGAACAAAGAAATTGCATCGCAGTTCAACCCTACAGTCCCTATGAGACTTCTCTGCAAGTGCCTAATGTGGCGACATGCATTGTAGAGACGTTCCCCTGAGATTCAGGCTCCAGGATTCCGATGCTCCAGTGACAATTTACTGTATCTCTAAACACTCGTAATGACAATGGAACAAAGAAATTACATCGCAGTTCAATTCTACAGTCCCTATGAGACTTCTCTGCAAGTGCCTAATGTGGCGAAATGCATTGTAGAGACTTTCCCCTGAGATTCAGGCTCCAGGATTCCGATGCTCCAGTATCAATTTACTGTATCCCTAAAAACCTCGTAATGACAATGGAACAATGAAATTGCATTGCAGTTCAATTCTACAGTCCCCAAAACGACTTCTCTCCAAGTGACTAATGTGGCGACGTGCATTGTACAGAAGTTCCCCTGAGAGTCAGGCTCCAGGATTCCGAAGCTCCAGTGACAATTTACTGTATCCCTCAAACCCTCGTTATAACAATGCAACAAAGAAATTGCATCGCAGTTCAATTCTACAGTCCCTAAAAGACTTCTCTCCAAGTGACTAATGTGGCGACCTGCATTGTACAGACGTTCCCCTGAGAGTCAGGCTCCAGGATTCCGATGCTCCAGTGACAATTTACTGTATCCCTCAAACCCTCGTAATGACAATGGAACAAAGAAATTGCATCGCAGTTCAATTCCACAGTCCCCAAAGCGACTTCTCTCCAAGTGACTAATGTGGCAACGTGCATTGTACAGACGTTCCCCTGAGAGTCAGGCTCCAGGACTCCGAAGCTCCAGTGACAATTTACTGTATCCCTCAAACTCTCGTTATAACAATGCAACAAAGAAATTGCATCGCAGTTCAATTCTACAGTCCCTAAGAGACTTCTTTCCAAGTGACTAATGTGGCGACGTGCATTGTACAGTCGTTCCCCTGAGAGTCAGGCTCCAGGATTCCGAAGCACCAGTGACAATTTACTGTATCCCTGAAACACTCATCATAACAATGCAACAAAGAAATTGCATCGCAGTTCAATTCTACAGTCCCTAAGAGACTTCTCTCCAAGTGACTTATGTGGCGACCTGCATTGTACAGAAGTTCAACTGAGAGTCAGGCTCCAGGATTCCGATGCACCAGTGACAAATTACTGTATCCCTCAAACCCTCGTAATGACAATGGAACAAAGAAATTGCATCGCAGTTCAATTCTACAGTGACTAAGCGACTTCTCTCCAAGTGACAAATGTGGCGACGTGCATTGTACAGACGTTCCCCTGAGAGTCAGGCTCCAGGATTCCGAAGCTCCAGTGACAATTTACTGTATCCCTCAAACCCTCGTTATAACAATGCAACAAAGAAATTGCATCGCAGTTCAATTCTACAGTTATTAAGAGACTTCTTTCCAAGTGACTAATGTGTCGACGTGCATTGTACGGACGTTCCCCTGAGAGTCAGGTTCCAGGATTCCGATGACCACTGACAATTTACTGTATGCCTCAAACCCTCGTAATGACAATGGAACAAAGAAATTGCATCGCAGTTCAATTCTACAGTCCCTAAGAGACTTCTCCCCAAGTGAATAATGTGGCGACGTGCATTGTACAGACGTTCGCCTGAGAGTTAGGCTCCAGGATTCCGATGCTCCAGTGACAATTTACTGTATCCCTCAAACCCTTGTAATGACAGTGGAAAAAAGATATTGCAACGAAGTTCAATTCTACAGTCCCTAAGAGGCTTCTCTCCAAGTGACTAATGAGGCGACGTGCATTGTAGAGACGTTCCCCTGAGAGTCAGGCTCCAGGATTCCGAAGCTCCAGTGACAAATTACTGTATCCCTCAGACCCTCGTTATAACAATGCAACAAAGAAATTGCATCGCAGTTTAATTCTGCAGTCCCTAAGAGACTTCTCTCCATTTGACTAATGTGGCGACCTGCATTGTACAGACGTACCCCTCAGAGTCAGGCTCCAGGATTCCGAAGCTCCAGTGACAATTTACTGTATCCCTCAAACCCTCGTTATAACAATGCAACAAAGAAATTGCATCGCAGTTCAATTCCACAGTCCCTAAGAGACTTCTCTCCAAGTGACTAGTGTGGCGACGTGCATTGTACAGACGTTCCCCTGAGAGTCAGGCTCCAGGATTCCGAAGCTCCAGTGACAATTTACTGTATCCCTCAAACCCTCGTTATTACAATGCAACAAAGAAATTGCATCGCAGTTAAATTCTACAGTCCCTAAGAGACTTCTCTCCAAGTGACCAATGTGGCAAATTGCATTGTACAGACTTTCCCCTGAGAGTCAGGCTCCAGGATTCCGATGCTCCAGTGACAATTTACTGTATCCCTCAAACCCTCGTAATGACAATGGAACAAAGAAATTGCATTGCAGTTGAATTCTACAGTCCCTAAGAGACTTCTCTCCAAGTGACTAATCTGGCGACCTCCATTGTACAGACGTTCCCCTGAGAGTCAGGCTCCAGGATTCCGATGCTCCACTGACAATTTACTGTAACCCTCAAACCCTCGTAATGACAATGGAACAAATAAATTGCATCGCAGTTCAATCCTACAGTCCATATGAGACTTCTCTGCAAGTGCCTAATGTGGCGTCATGCATTGTAGAGACGTTCCCCTGAGATTCAGGCTCCAGGATTCCGATGCTCCACTGACAATTTACTGTAATCCTCAAACCCTCGTAATGACAATGGAACGAAGAAATTGCATCGCAGTTCAATTCTACAGTCATTAAGAGACTTCTTTCCAAGTGACTAATGTGGCGACGTGCATTGTACGGACGTTCCCCTGAGAGTCAGGTTGCAGGATTCCGATGCTCCACTGACAATTTACTGTATCCCTCAAACCCTCGTAATGACAATGGAAAAAAGAAATTGCATCGCAGTTCAATTCTACAGGCCCTAAGAGACTTCTCCCCAAGTGAATAATGTGGCGACGTGCATTGTACAGACGTTCGCCTGAGAGTCAGGCTCCAGGATTCCGATGCTCCAGTGACAATTTACTGTATCCCTCAAACCCTCGTAATGACAGTGGAAAAAAGATATTGCAACGAAGTTCAATTCTACAGTCCCTAAGAGACTTCTCTCCAAGTGACTAATGAGGCGACGTGCATTGTACAGACGTTCCCCTAAGAGTCAGGCTCCAGGATTCCGAAGCTCCAGTGACAATTTACTGTATCCCTCAAACCCTCGTAATGACAATGGAAAAAAGAAATTGCATCGCAGTTCAATTCTACAGGCCCTAAGAGACTTCTCCCCAAGTGAATAATGTGGCGACGTGCATTGTACAGACGTTCGCCTGAGAGTCAGGCTCCAGGATTCCGATGCTCCAGTGACAATTTACTGTATCCCTCAAACCCTCGTAATGACAGTGGAAAAAAGATATTGCAACGAAGTTCAATTCTACAGTCCCTAAGAGACTTCTCTCCAAGTGACTAATGAGGCGACGTGCATTGTACAGACGTTCCCCTAAGAGTCAGGCTCCAGGATTCCGAAGCTCCAGTGACAATTTACTGTATCCCTCAAACCCTCGTAATGACAATGGAAAAAAGAAATTGCATCGCAGTTCAATTCTACAGGCCCTAAGAGACTTCTCCCCAAGTGAATAATGTGGCGACGTGCATTGTACAGACGTTCGCCTGAGAGTCAGGCTCCAGGATTCCGATGCTCCAGTGACAATTTACTGTATCCCTCAAACCCTCGTAATGACAGTGGAAAAAAGATATTGCAACGAAGTTCAATTCTACAGTCCCTAAGAGACTTCTCTCCAAGTGACTAATGAGGCGACGTGCATTGTACAGACGTTCCCCTAAGAGTCAGGCTCCAGGATTCCGAAGCTCCAGTGACAATTTACTGTATCCCTCAAACCCTCGTTATAACAATGCAACAAAGAAATTGCATCGCGGTTCAATTCTACAGTCCCTAAGAGACTTCTCTCCATTTGACTAATGTGGCGACCTGCATTGTACAGACGTTCCCCTCAGAGTCAGGCTCCAGGATTCCGAAGCTCCAGTGACAATTTACTGTATCCCTCAAACCCTCGTTATAACAATGCAACAAAGAAATTGCATCGCAGTTCAATTCTACAGTCCCTAAGAGACTTCTCTCCAAGTGACTAATGTGGCGACGTGCATTGTACAGACGTTCCCCTGAGAGTCAGGCTCAGGGATTCCGAAGCTCCAGTGACAATTTACTGTATCCCTCAAACCCTCGTTATTACAATGCAACAAAGAGATTGCATCGCAGTTCAATTCTACAGTCCCTAAGAGACTTCTCTCCAAGTGACCAATGTGGCGAACTGCATTGTACGGACGTTCCCCTGAGAGTCAGGCTCCAGGATTCCGATGCTCCAGTGACAATTTACTGTATAGCTCAAACCCTCGTAATGCCAATGGAACAAAGAAATTGCATTGCAGTTCAATTCTACAGTCCCTAAGAGACTTCTCTCCAAGTGACTAATCTGAAGACCTGCATTGTACAGACGTTCCCCTGAGAGTCAGGCTCCAGGATTCCGAAGCTCCAGTGACAATTTACTGTATCCCTCAAACCTTCGTTATAACAATGCAACAAAGAAATTGCATAGCAGTTCAATTTTACAGTCCCTAAGCGACTTCTCTCCAAGTGACTAATGTGGCGACGTGCATTGGGCAGTCGTTCCCCTGAGAGTCAGGCTCCAGGATTCCGAAGCTCCAGTGACAATTTACTGTATCCCTCAAACCCTCCTCATAACAATGCAACAAAGAAATTGCATCGCAGTTCAATTCTACAGCCCCTGAGAGACTTCTCTCCAAGTTACTTATGTGGCGACCTGCATTGTACAGAAGTTCCCCTGAGATCAGGCTCAAGGGTTCCGATGCACCAGCGACAATTTACTGTATCCCTCAAACCCTCGTAATGACAATCGAACAAAGAAATTGCATCGCAGTTCAATTCTACAGTCCCTAAGCGACTTCTCTCCAAGTGACTAATGTGGCGACGTGCATTGTACAGACGTTCCCCTGAGAGTCAGGCTCCAGAATTCCGAAGCTCCAGTGACAATTTACTGTATCCCTCAAACACTCGTTATAACAATGCAACAAAGAAATTGCATCGCAGTTCAATTCTACAGTCCCTAAGAGACGTCTTTCTAAGTGACTAATGTGGCGACCTGCATTGTACAGACGTTCCCCTGAGAGTCAGGCTCCAGGATTCCGATGCTCCAGTGACAATTTACTGTATCCCTCAAACCCTCGTAATGACAATGGAACAAAGAAATAGCATCGCAGTTCAATTCTACAGTCCCTAAGAGACTTCTCCCCAAGTGAATAATGTGGCAACGTGCATTGTACAGACGTTCGCCTGAGAGTCAGGCTCCAGGATTCCGATGCTCCAGTGACAATTTACTGTATCCCTAAAACCCTCGTAATGACAATGGAACAAAGAAATTGCATTGCAGTTCAATTCTACAGTCCCCAAAACGACTTCTCTCCAAGTGACTAATAAGGCGACGTGCATTGTACAGACGTTCCCCTGAGAGTCAGGCTCCAGGATTCCGAAGCTCCAGTGACAATTTACTGTATCCCTCAAACCCTCGTTATTACAATGCAACAAAGAAATTGCATCGCAGTTCAATTCTACAGTCCCTAAGAGACTTCTCTCCAAGTGACCAATGTGGCGAACTGCATTGTACAGACGTTCCCCTGAGAGTCAGGCTCCAGGATTCCGATGCTCCAGTGACAATTTACTGTATAGCTCAAACCCTCGTAATGCCAATGGAACAAAGAAATTGCATTGCAGTTCAATTCTACAGTCCCTAAGAGAATTCTCTCCAAGTGACTAATCTGAAGACCTGCATTGTACAGACGTTCCCCTGAGAGTCAGGCTCCAGGATTCCGAAGCCTAGTGACAATTTACTGTATCTCTCAAACCTTCGTTATAATAATGCAACAAAGAAATTGCATAGCAGTTCAATTCTACAGTCCCCAAAGCGACTTCTCTCCAAGTGACTAATGTGGCAACGTGCATTGTACAGACGTTCCCCTGAGAGTCAGGCTCCAGGATTCCGAAGCTCCAGTGACAATTTACTGTATCCCTTAAACCCTCGTTATAAAAATGCAACAAAGTAATTGCATGGCAGTTCAATTCTACAGTCCCTAAGAGACTTCTCTCCAAGTGACTAATGTGGCGACCTGCATTGTACAGACGTTCCCCTGAGAGTCAGGCTCCAGGATTCCGATGCTCCAGTGACAATTTACTGTATCCCTCAAACCCTCGTAATGACAATGGAACAAAGAAATTGCATAGCAGTTCAATTTTACAGTCCCTAAGCGACTTCTCTCCAAGTGACTAATGTGGGGTCATGCATTGTAGAGACGTTCCCTTAGATTCATTCTCCAGGATTCCGATGCTCCACTGACAATTTACTGTAACCCTCAAACCCTCGTAATGACAATGGAACGAAGAAATTGCATCGCAGTTCTATTCTACAGTCATTAAGAGACTTCTTTCCAAGTGACTAATGTGGAGACGTGCATTGTACGGATGTTCCCCTGAGAGTCAGGTTCCAGGATTCCGATGCTCCACTGACAATTTACTGTATCCCTCAAACCCTCGTAATGACAATGGAACAAAGAAATTGCATCGCAGTTCAATTCTACAGTCCTTAAGAGACTTCTCCCTAAGTGAATAACGTGGCGACGTGCATTGGACAGTCGTTCCCCTGAGAGTCAGGCTCCAGGATTCCGAAGCTCCAGTGACAATTTACTGTATCCCTCAAACCCTCCTCATAACAATGCAACAAAGAAATTGCATCGCAGTTCAATTCTACAGCCCCTAAGAGACTTCTCTCCAAGTGACTTATGTGGCGACCTGCATTGTACAGAAGTTCCCCTGAGAGTCAGGCTCAAGGGTTCCGATGCACCAGTGACAATTTACTGTATCCCTCAAACCCTCGTAATGACAATGGAACAAAGAAATTGCATCGCAGTTCAATTCTACAGTCCCTAAGCGACTTCTCTCCAAGTGACTAATGTGGCGACGTGCATTGTACAGACGTTCCCCTGAGAGTCAGGCTCCAGAATTCCGAAGCTCCAGTGACAATTTACTGTATCCCTCAAACCCTCGTTATAACAATGCAACAAAGAAATTGCATCGCAGTTCAATTCTACAGTCCCTAAGAGACTTCTTTCCAAGTGACTAATGTGGCGACCTGCATTGTACAGACGTTCCCCTGAGAGTCAGGCTCCAGGATTCCGATGCTCCAGTGACAATTTACTATATCCCTCAAACCCTAGTAATGACAATGGAACAAAGAAATAGCATCGCAGTTTAATTCTACAGTCCCTAAGAGACTTCTCCCCAAGTGAATAATGTGGCAACGTGCATTGTACAGACGTTCGCCTGAGAGTCAGGCTCCAGGATTCCGATGCTCCAGTGACAATTTACTGTATCCCTCAAACCCTCGTAAAGACAGTGGAAAAAAGATATTGCAACGAAGTACAATTCTACAGTCCCTAAGAGACTTCTCTCCAAGTGACTAATGAGGCGACGTGCATTGTACAGACGTTCCCCTGAGAGTCAGGCTCCAGGATTCCGAAGCTCCAGTGACAATTTACTGTATCCCTCAAACCCTCGTTATAACAATGCAACAAAGAAATTGCATCGCAGTTCAATTCTACAGTCCCTAAGAGACTTCTTTCCAAGTGACTAATGTGGCGACCTGCATTGTACAGACGTTCCCCTCAGAGTCAGGCTCCAGGATTCCGATGCTCCAGTGACAGTTTACTGTAACCCTCAATCCCTCGTAATGAGAAAGGAACAAAGAAATTGCATCGCAGTTCAACCCTACAGTCCCTATGAGACTTCTCTGCAAGTGCCTAATGTGGCGACATGCATTGTAGAGACGTTCCCCTGAGATTCAGGCTCCAGGATTCCGATGCTCCAGTGACAATTTACTGTATCCCTCAAACCCTCGTAATGACAATGGAACAAAGAAATTGCATCGCAGTTCAATTCGACAGTCCCCAAAGCGACTTCTCTCCAAGTGACTAATGTGGCAACGTGCATTGTACAGACGTTCCCCTGAGAGTCAGGCTCCAGGATTCCGATGCACCAGTGACAATTTACTGTATCCCTCAAACCCTCGTAATGACAATGGAACAAAGAAATTGCATAGCAGTTCAATTTTACAGTCCCTAAGCGACTTCTCTCCAAGTGACTAATGTGGCGACGTGCATTGTACAGTCGTTCCCCTGAGAGTCAGGCTCCAGGATTCCGAAGCTCCAGTGACAATTTACTGTATCCCTCAAACCCTCCTCATAACAATGCAACAAAGAAATTGCATCGCAGTTCAATTCTACAGTCCCTAAGAGACTTCTCTCCAAGTGACTTATGTGGCGACCTGCATTGTACAGACGTTCCCCTGAGAGTCAGGCTCCAGGATTCCGATGCACCAGTGACTATTTACTGTATCCCTCAAACCCTCGTAATGACAATGGAACAAAGAAATTGCATCGCAGTTCAATTCTACAGTCCCTAAGAGACGTCTCTCCAAGTGACTAATGTGGCGACCTGCATTGTACAGACGTTCCCCTGAGAGTCAGGCTCCAGGAATCCGAAGCTCCAGTGACAATTTACTGTATCCCTCAAACCATCCTCATAACAATGCAACAAAGAAATTGCATGGCAGTTCAATTCTACAGTCCCTAAGAGACTTCTCTCCAAGTGACTTATGTGGCGACCTGCATTGTACAGACGTTCCCCTGAGAGTCAGGCACCAGTGACAATTTACTGTATCACTCAAACCCTCGTAATGACAATGGAACAAAGAAATTGCATCGCAGTTCAATTCTACAGTCCCTAAGCGACTTCTCTCCAAGTGACTAATGTGGCGACGTGCATTGTACAGACGTTCCCCTGAGAGTCAGGCTCCAGGATTCCAAAGCTCCAGTGACAATTTACTGTATCCCTCAAACCCTCGTTATAACAATGCAACAAAGAAATTGCATCGCAGTTCAATTCTACAGTCCCTAAGAGACTTCTCTCCAAGTGACTAATGTGGCGACCTGCATTGTACAGACGTTCCCCTGAGAGTCAGGCTCCATGATTCCGATGCTCCACTGACAATTTACTGTAACCCTCAAACCCTCGTAATGACAATGGAACAAAGAAATTGCATCGCAGTTCAACCCTACAGTCCCTATGAGACTTCTCTGCAAGTGCCTAATGTGGCGTCATGCATTGTAGAGACGTTCCCCTGAGATTCAGGCTCCAGGATTCCGATGCTCCACTGACAATTTACTGTAACCCTCAAACCCTCGTAATGACAATGGAACGAAGAAATTGCATCGCAGTTCAATTCTACAGTCATTAAGAGACTTCTTTCCAAGTGACTAATGTGGCGACGTGCATTGTACGGACGTTCCCCTGAGAGTCAGGTTCCAGGATTCCGATGCTCCACTGACAATTTACTGTATCCCTCAAACCCTCGTAATGACAATGGAACAAAGAAATTGCATCGTAGTTCAATTCTACAGTCCCTAAGAGACTTCTCCCCAAGTGAATAATGTGGCGACGTGCATTGTACAGACGTTCCCCTGA
Source organism: Schistocerca gregaria (assembly GCF_023897955.1). NCBI lineage: Eukaryota > Metazoa > Arthropoda > Insecta > Orthoptera > Acrididae > Schistocerca > Schistocerca gregaria. Next base: position 76,576,773 of record NC_064926.1, read on the forward strand.
GAGTCAGGGTCCAGGATTCCGATGCTCCAGTGACAATTTACTGTATCCCTCAAACCCTCGTAATGACAGTGGAAAAAAGATATTGCAACGAAGTTCAATTCTACAGTCCATAAGAGACCTTTCTCCAAGTGACTAATGAGGCGACGTGCATTGTACAGACGTTCCCCTGAGAGTCAGGCTCCAGGATTCCGAAGCTCCAGTGACAATTTACTGTATCCCTCAAACCCTCGTTATAACAATCCAACAAAGAAATTGCATCGCAGTTCAATTCTACAGTCCATAAAAGACTTCTCTCCAAGTGACTAATGTGGCGACCTGCATTGTACAGACGTTCCCCTGAGAGTCAGGCTCCAGGATTCCGATGCTCCACTGACAATTTACTGTAACCCTCAAACCCTCGTAATGACAATGGAACAAAGAAATTGCATCGCAGTTCAACCCTACAGTCCCTATGAGACTTCTCTGCAAGTGCCTAATGTGGCGACATGCATTGTAGAGACGTTGCCCTGAGATTCAGGCTCCAGGATTCCGATGCTCCAGTGACAATTTACTGTATCTCTCAAACACTCATAATGACAATGGAACAAAGAAATTACATCGCAGTTCAATTCTACAGTCCCTAAGAGACTTCTCTCCAAGTGACCAATGTGGCGACGTGCATTGTACAGACGTTTCCCGTGAGAGTCAGGCTCCAGGATTCCGATGCTCCAGTGACAATTTACTGTATCCCTCAAACCCTCGTAATGACAATGGAACAAAGAAATTGCATCGCATTTCAATTCTACAGTCCCCAAAGCGACTTCTTTCCAAGTGACTAATGTGGCGACCTGCATTGTACAGACGTTCCCCTGAGGGTCAGGTCCAGGATTCCGATGCTCCAGTGACAATTTACTGTATCCCTCAAAAACTCGTTAAAACAATGCAACAAAGAAATTGCATCGCAGTTCAATTCTACAGTCCCTAAGAGACTTCTCTCCAAGTGACCAATGTGGCGACCTGCATTGTACAGACGTTCCCCTGAGAGTCAGGCTCCAGGATTTCGATGCTCCAGTGACAATTTACTGTATCCCTCAACCCTCGTAATGACAGTGGAAAAAAGATATTGCAACGAAGTTCAATTCTACAGTCCATAAGAGACCTCTCTCCAAGTGACTAATGAGGCGACGTGCATTGTACAGACGTTCCCCTGAGAGTCAGGCTCCAGCATTCCGAAGCTCCAGTGACAATTTACTGTATCCCTCAAGCCCTCGTAATGACAATGGAACAAAGAAATTCCATCGCAGTTCAACCCTACAGTCCCTATGAGATTTCTCTGCAAGTGCCTAATGTGGCGACATGCATTGTAGAGACGTTGCCCTGAGATTCAGGCTCCAGGATTCCGATGCTCCATTGACAATTTACTGTATCTCTCAAACACTCGTAATGACAATGGAACAAAGAAATTACATCGCAGTTCATTTCTACAGTCCCTAAGAGACTTCTCTCCAAATGACCAATGAGGCGACGTGCATTGTACAGACGTTACCCTGAGAGTCAGGCTCCAGGATTCCGATGCTCCAGTGACAATTTACTGTATCCGTCAAACCCTCGTAATGACAATGGAACAAAGAAATTGCATTGCAGTTCAATTCTACAGTCCCCATAGCGACTTCTCTCCAAGTGACTAATGTGGCGACGTGCATTGTACAGACGTTCCCCTGAGAGTCAGGCTCCAGGATTCCGAAGGTCCAGTGACAATTTGCTGTATCCCTCAAACCCTCGTTATAACAATGCAACAAAGAAATTGCATCGCAGTTCAATTCTACAGTCCCTAAGAGACTTCTCTCCAAGTGACTAATGTGGCGACCTGCATTGTACAGCCGTTCCCCATAGAGTCAGGCTCCAAGATTCCGATGCTCCAGTGACAATTTACTGTATCCCTCATACCGTCGTTATAACAATGCAACAAAGAAATTGCATGGCAGTTCAATTCTACAGTCCCTAAGAGACTTCTCTCCAAGTGACTTATGTGGCGACCTGCATTGTACAGACGTTCCCCTGAGAGTCAGGCACCAGTGACAATTTACTGTAACCCTCAATCCCTCGTAATGAGAAAGGAACAAAGAAATTGCATCGCAGTTCAACCCTACAGTCCCTATGAGACTTCTCTGCAAGTGCCTAATGTGGCGACATGCATTGTAGAGACGTTCCCCTGAGATTCAGGCTCCAGGATTCCGATGCTCCAGTGACAATTTACTGTATCCCTCAAACCCTCGTAATGACAATGGAACAAAGAAATTGCATCGCAGTTCAATTCGACAGTCCCCAAAGCGACTTCTCTCCAAGTGACTAATGTGGCAACGTGCATTGTACAGACGTTCCCCTGAGAGTCAGGCTCCAGGATTCCGATGCACCAGTGACAATTTACTGTATCCCTCAAACCCTCGTAATGACAATGGAACAAAGAAATTGCATAGCAGTTCAATTTTACAGTCCCTAAGCGACTTCTCTCCAAGTGACTAATGTGGCGACGTGCATTGTACAGTCGTTCCCCTGAGAGTCAGGCTCCAGGATTCCGAAGCTCCAGTGACAATTTACTGTATCCCTCAAACCCTCCTCATAACAATGCAACAAAGAAATTGCATCGCAGTTCAATTCTACAGTCCCTAAGAGACTTCTCTCCAAGTGACTTATGTGGCGACCTGCATTGTACAGACGTTCCCCTGAGAGTCAGGCTCCAGGATTCCGATGCACCAGTGACTATTTACTGTATCCCTCAAACCCTCGTAATGACAATGGAACAAAGAAATTGCATCGCAGTTCAATTCTACAGTCCCTAAGAGACGTCTCTCCAAGTGACTAATGTGGCGACCTGCATTGTACAGACGTTCCCCTGAGAGTCAGGCTCCAGGAATCCGAAGCTCCAGTGACAATTTACTGTATCCCTCAAACCCTCCTCATAACAATGCAACAAAGAAATTGCATGGCAGTTCAATTCTACAGTCCCTAAGAGACTTCTCTCCAAGTGACTTATGTGGCGACCTGCATTGTACAGACGTTCCCCTGAGAGTCAGGCACCAGTGACAATTTACTGTATCACTCAAACCCTCGTAATGACAATGGAACAAAGAAATTGCATCGCAGTTCAATTCTACAGTCCCTAAGCGACTTCTCTCCAAGTGACTAATGTGGCGACGTGCATTGTACAGACGTTCCCCTGAGAGTCAGGCTCCAGGATTCCAAAGCTCCAGTGACAATTTACTGTATCCCTCAAACCCTCGTTATAACAATGCAACAAAGAAATTGCATCGCAGTTCAATTCTACAGTCCCTAAGAGACTTCTCTCCAAGTGACTAATGTGGCGACCTGCATTGTACAGACGTTCCCCTGAGAGTCAGGCTCCATGATTCCGATGCTCCACTGACAATTTACTGTAACCCTCAAACCCTCGTAATGACAATGGAACAAAGAAATTGCATCGCAGTTCAACCCTACAGTCCCTATGAGACTTCTCTGCAAGTGCCTAATGTGGCGTCATGCATTGTAGAGACGTTCCCCTGAGATTCAGGCTCCAGGATTCCGATGCTCCACTGACAATTTACTGTAACCCTCAAACCCTCGTAATGACAATGGAACGAAGAAATTGCATCGCAGTTCAATTCTACAGTCATTAAGAGACTTCTTTCCAAGTGACTAATGTGGCGACGTGCATTGTACGGACGTTCCCCTGAGAGTCAGGTTCCAGGATTCCGATGCTCCACTGACAATTTACTGTATCCCTCAAACCCTCGTAATGACAATGGAACAAAGAAATTGCATCGTAGTTCAATTCTACAGTCCCTAAGAGACTTCTCCCCAAGTGAATAATGTGGCGACGTGCATTGTACAGACGTTCCCCTGAGAGTCAGGGTCCAGGATTCCGATGCTCCAGTGACAATTTACTGTATCCCTCAAACCCTCGTAATGACAGTGGAAAAAAGATATTGCAACGAAGTTCAATTCTACAGTCCATAAGAGACCTTTCCCCAAGTGACTAATGAGGCGACGTGCATTGTACAGACGTTCCCCTGAGAGTCAGGCTCCAGGATTCCGAAGCTCCAGTGACAATTTACTGTATCCCTCAAACCCTCGTTATAACAATCCAACAAAGAAATTGCATCGCAGTTCAATTCTACAGTCCATAAAAGACTTCTCTCCAAGTGACTAATGTGGCGACCTGCATTGTACAGACGTTCCCCTGAGAGTCAGGCTCCAGGATTCCGATGCTCCACTGACAATTTACTGTAACCCTCAAACCCTCGTAATGACAATGGAACAAAGAAATTGCATCGCAGTTCAACCCTACAGTCCCTATGAGACTTCTCTGCAAGTGCCTAATGTGGCGACATGCATTGTAGAGACGTTGCCCTGAGATTCAGGCTCCAGGATTCCGATGCTCCAGTGACAATTTACTGTATCTCTCAAACACTCATAATGACAATGGAACAAAGAAATTACATCGCAGTTCAATTCTACAGTCCCTAAGAGACTTCTCTCCAAGTGACCAATGTGGCGACGTGCATTGTACAGACGTTTCCCGTGAGAGTCAGGCTCCAGGATTCCGATGCTCCAGTGACAATTTACTGTATCCCTCAAACCCTCGTAATGACAATGGAACAAAGAAATTGCATCGCATTTCAATTCTACAGTCCCCAAAGCGACTTCTTTCCAAGTGACTAATGTGGCGACCTGCATTGTACAGACGTTCCCCTGAGGGTCAGGTCCAGGATTCCGATGCTCCAGTGACAATTTACTGTATCCCTCAAAAACTCGTTAAAACAATGCAACAAAGAAATTGCATCGCAGTTCAATTCTACAGTCCCTAAGAGACTTCTCTCCAAGTGACCAATGTGGCGACCTGCATTGTACAGACGTTCCCCTGAGAGTCAGGCTCCAGGATTTCGATGCTCCAGTGACAATTTACTGTATCCCTCAACCCTCGTAATGACAGTGGAAAAAAGATATTGCAACGAAGTTCAATTCTACAGTCCATAAGAGACCTCTCTCCAAGTGACTAATGAGGCGACGTGCATTGTACAGACGTTCCCCTGAGAGTCAGGCTCCAGCATTCCGAAGCTCCAGTGACAATTTACTGTATCCCTCAAGCCCTCGTAATGACAATGGAACAAAGAAATTCCATCGCAGTTCAACCCTACAGTCCCTATGAGATTTCTCTGCAAGTGCCTAATGTGGCGACATGCATTGTAGAGACGTTGCCCTGAGATTCAGGCTCCAGGATTCCGATGCTCCATTGACAATTTACTGTATCTCTCAAACACTCGTAATGACAATGGAACAAAGAAATTACATCGCAGTTCATTTCTACAGTCCCTAAGAGACTTCTCTCCAAATGACCAATGAGGCGACGTGCATTGTACAGACGTTACCCTGAGAGTCAGGCTCCAGGATTCCGATGCTCCAGTGACAATTTACTGTATCCGTCAAACCCTCGTAATGACAATGGAACAAAGAAATTGCATTGCAGTTCAATTCTACAGTCCCCATAGCGACTTCTCTCCAAGTGACTAATGTGGCGACGTGCATTGTACAGACGTTCCCCTGAGAGTCAGGCTCCAGGATTCCGAAGGTCCAGTGACAATTTGCTGTATCCCTCAAACCCTCGTTATAACAATGCAACAAAGAAATTGCATCGCAGTTCAATTCTACAGTCCCTAAGAGACTTCTCTCCAAGTGACTAATGTGGCGACCTGCATTGTACAGCCGTTCCCCATAGAGTCAGGCTCCAAGATTCCGATGCTCCAGTGACAATTTACTGTATCCCTCATACCGTCGTTATAACAATGCAACAAAGAAATTGCATGGCAGTTCAATTCTACAGTCCCTAAGAGACTTCTCTCCAAGTGACTTATGTGGCGACCTGCATTGTACAGACGTTCCCCTGAGAGTCAGGCACCAGTGACAATTTACTGTATCACTCAAAGCCTCGTAATGACAATGGAACAAAGAAATTGCATCGCAGTTCAATTCTACAGTCCCTAAGCGACTTCTCTCCAAGTGACTAATGTGGCGACGTGCATTGTACAGACGTTCCCCTGAGAGTCAGGCTCCAGGATTCCGATGCTCCAGTGACAATTTACTGTATCCCTCAAACCCTCGTAATGACAATGGAACAAAGAAATTGCATTGCAGTTCAATTCTACAGTCCCCATAGCGACTTCTCTCCAAGTGACTAATGTGGCGACGTGCATTGTACAGACGTTCCCCTGAGAGTCAGGCTCCAGGATTCCGAAGGTCCAGTGACAATTTGCTGTATCCCTCAAACCCTCGTTATAACAATGCAACAAAGAAATTGCATCGCAGTTCAATTCTACAGTCCCTAAGAGACTTCTCTCCAAGTGACTAATGTGGCGACCTGCATTGTACAGCCGTTCCCCATAGAGTCAGGCTCCAGGATTCCGATGCTCCAGTGACAATTTACTGTATACCTCATACCGTCGTTATAACAATGCAACAAAGAAATTGCATGGCAGTTCAATTCTACAGTCCCTAAGAGACTTCTCTCCAAGTAACTTATGTGGCGACCTGCATTGTACAGACGTTCCCCTGAGAGTCAGGCACCAGTGACAATTTACTGTATCACTCAAAGCCTCGTAATGACAATGGAACAAAGAAATTGCATCGCAGTTCAATTCTACAGTCCCTAAGCGACTTCTCTCCAAGTGACTAATGTGGCGACGTGCATTGTACAGACGTTCCCCTGAGAGTCAGGCTCCAGGATTCCGATGCTCCAGTGACAATTTACTGTATCCCTCAAACCCTTGTAATGACAGTGGAAAAAATATATTGCAACGAAGTTCAATTCTACATTCCCTAAGAGACTTCTCTCCAAGTGACTAATAAGGCGACGTGCATTGTACAGACGTTACCCTGAGAGTCAGGCTCCAGGATTCCGAAGCTACAGTGACAATTTACTGTATCCCTCAAACCCTCGTAATGACAATGGAACAAAGAAATTGCATCGCAGTTCAATTCTACAGTCCCTAAGAGACTTCTCTCCAAGTGACTAATGTGGCGACCTGCATTGTACAGACGTTCCCCTCAGAGTCAGGTTTTAGGATTCCGATGCTCCACTGACAATTTACTGTAACCCTCAAGCCCTCGTAATGACAATGGAACAAAGAAATTGCATCGCAGTTCAACCCTACAGTCCGTATGAGACTTCTCTGCAAGTGCCTAATGTGGCGACATGCATTGTAGAGACGTTCCCCTGAGATTCAGGCTCCAGGAATCCGATGCTCCAGTGACAATTTACTGTATCTCTCAAACACTCGTAATGACAATGGAACAAAGAAATTACATCGCAGTTCAATTCTACAGTCCCTAAGAGACTTCCCTCCAAGTGACTAATGTGGCGACGTGCATTGTACAGACGTTCCCCTGAGATTCACTCTCCAGGATTCCGATGCTCCACTGACAATTTACTGTATCCCTCAAACCCTCGTAATGACAATGGAACATAGAAATTGCATTGCAGTTAAATTCTACAGTCCCTGAGAGACTTCTCTCCAAGTGACTAATGTGGCGACGTGCATTGTACAGACGTTCCCCTGAGAGTCAGGCTCCAGGATTTCGATGCTCCAGTGACAATTTACTGTGTCCCTCAAACCCTCGTAATGACAATGGAACAACGGAATTGCATCGCAGTTCAATTCTACAGTCCCTAAGAGACTTCTCTCCAAGTGACTAATGTGGCGACGTGCATTGTACAGACGTTCCCCTGAGGGTCAGGCACCAGGATTCCGAAGCTCCACTGACAATTTACTGTATCCCTCAAACCCTCCTCATAACAATGCTACAAAGAAATTGCATCGCAGTTCAATTCTACAGTCCCTAAGAAACTTCTCTCCAAGTGACTAATGAGGCGAGGTGCATTGTACAGACGTTCCCCTGAGAGTCAGGCTCCAGGATTCCGAAGCTCCAGTGACAATTTATTGTATCCCTCAAACCCTCGTTATAACAATGCAACAAAGAAATTGCATCGCAGTTCAATTCTACAGTCCCTAAGAGACATCTCTCCAAGTGACTAATGTGGCGTCCTGCATTGTACAGACGTTCCCCTGAGAGTCAGGCTCCAGGATTCCGATGCTCCACTGACAATTTACTGTAACCCTCAAACCGTCGTAATGACAATGCAACAAAGAAATTGCATCGCAGTTCAATTCTACAGTCCCTAAGAGACTTCTCCCCAAGTGACTAATGTGGCGACGAGCATTGTACAGACGTTCGCCTGAGAGTCAGGCTCCAGGATTCCGAAGCTTCAGTGACAATTTACTGTATCCCTCATACACTCGTAATGACAATGGAACAACGGAATTGCATCGCAGTTCAATTCTACAGTCCCTAAGAGACTTCTCTCCAAGTGACTAATGTGGCGTCGTGCATTGTACAGACGTTCCCCTGAAGGTCAGGCTCCAGGATTCCGAAGCTCCAGTGACAATTTACTGTATCCCTCAAACCGTGGTAATGAGAATGAAACAAAGAAATTGCATCGCAGTTCCATTCTACAGTCCCTAAAAGACTTCTCTCCAAGTGACTAATGTGGCGATGTGCATTGTACAGACGTACCCCTGAGAGTCAGGATCCAGGATTCCGATGCTCCAGTGACAATTTACTGTATCCCTCAAACTCTCGTAATGACAATGGAACAAAGACATTGCATCGCAGTTCAATTCTACAGTCCCTAAGAGACTTCTCTCCAAGTGAATAATGTGGCGACGTGCATTGTACAAACGTTCCCCTGAGAGTCAGGCTCCAGGATTCCGATGCGCTAGTGACAATTTACTGTATCCCTCAAACACTCGTAATGACAATGGAACAAAGAAATTGCATCGCAGTTCAATTCTACAGTGCCCAAGAGACTCCTCTCCAAGTGACTAATGTGGCGACGTGCATTGTACAGACGTTCCCCTGAGATTCAAGCTCCAGGATTCCGATGCTCCACTGACAATTTACTGTATCCCTCAAACCCTCGTAATGACAGTGGAACAAAGAAATTGCATCGCAGTTCAATTCTACAGTCCCTAAGAGATCTCTCTCCAAGTGACTAATGTGGCGACATGCATTGTACAGACGTTCCCCTGAGAGTCAGGCTCCAGGATTCCGATGCTCCACTGACAATTTACTATATCCCTCAATCCCTCGTAATGATAATGGAACAAAGAAATTGCATCGCAGTTCAATTCTACAGTTCGTAAGCGACTTCTCTCCAAGTGACTAAGGTGGCGACGTGCATTGTACAGACGTTCCCCTGAGAGTCAGGCTCCAGGATTCCGAAGCTCCAGTGACAGTTTACTGTATCCCTCAAACCGTGGTAATGACAATGAAACAAAGAAATTGCATCGCTGTTCAATTCTACAGTCCCTAGGAGACTTCTCCGAGTGCCTAATGTGGCGACGTGCATTGTACAAACGTTCCCCTGAGAGTCAGGCTCCAGGATTCCTATGCTCCAGTGAGAATTTACTGTATCCTTCAAACCCTCGTAATGACAATGGAACAAAGAAATTGCATCGCAGTTCAGTTCTACAGTCCCCAAGACACTTCTCCCCAAGTGAATAATGTGGTGACGTGCATTTTACAGACGGTCTCCTGAGAGTCAGGCTCCAGGATTCCGATGCTCCAGTGACAATTTACTGTATCCCTCAAACGCTCCTAATGACAATGGAACAAAGAAATTGCAACGCAGTTAAATTCTACAATCTCTAATAGACTTCTCTCCAAGTGACTAATGTGGCGACGTGCATTGTACAGACTTTACCCTGAAAGTCAGGCTCCAGGATTCCGATGCTCCAGTGACAATTTACTGTATCCCTCAAACCCTCGTAATGACAATGGAACAAATAAATTACATCGCAGTTCCATTCAACAGTCCCTAAAAGACTTCTCCCAAGTGACTAATGTCTCGACGTGCATTGTACAGACGTTCCCCTGAGAGTCAGGCTCCAGGATTCCGATGCTACATTGACAATTTACTGTATCCCTCAAACCCTCGTAATGACAATGGAACAAAGAAATTGCATCGCAGTTCAATTCTACAGTCATTAAGAGACTTCTTTCCAAGTGACTAATGTGGCGACGTGCATTGTGCAGACGTTCCCCTGAGAGTCAGGTTCCAGGATTCCGATGCTCCACTGACAATTTACTGTATCCCTCAAACCCTCGTAATGACAATGGAACAAAGAAATTGCATCGCAGTTCTATTCTACAGTCCCCAGGAAACTTCTCCCCAAGTGAATAATGTGGCGACGTGCATTGTACAGACGTTCGCCTGAGAGTCAGGCTCCAGGATTCCGATGCTCCAGTGACAATTTACTGTAACCCTCAAACCCTCGTAATGACAATGGAACAAAGAAATTGCATCGCAGTTCAACCCTAGAGTCCGTATGAGACTTCTCTGCTAGTGCCTAATGTGGCGACATGCATTGTAGAGACGTTCCCCTGAGATTCATGTTCCAGGATTCCGATGCTCCAGTGACAATTTACTGTATCTCTCAAACACTCGTAATGACAATGGAACAAAGAAATTACATCGCAGTTCAATTCTACAGTCCCTAAGAGACTTCCCTCCAAGTGACTAATGTGGCGACGTGCATTGTACAGACGTTCCCCTGAGATTCACTCTCCAGGATTCCGATGCTCCACTGACAATTTACTGTATCCCTCAAACCCTCGTAATGACAATGGAACATAGAAATTGCATTGCAGTTAAATTCTACAGTCCCTGAGAGACTTCTCTCCAAGTGATTAATGTGGCGACGTGCATTGTACAGACGTTCCCCTGAGAGTCAGGCTCCAGGATTTCGATGCTCCAGTGACAATTTACTGTGTCCCTCAAACCCTCTTAATGACAATGGAACAACGGAATTGCATCGCAGTTCAATTCTACAGTCCCTAAGAGTCTTCTCTCCAAGTGACTAATGTGGCGACGTGCATTGTACAGACGTTCCCCTGAGGGTCAGGCTCCAAAATTCCGAAGCTCCAGTGACAATTTACTGTATCCCTCAAACCCTCCTCATAACAATGCTACAAAGAAATTGCATCGCAGTTCAATTCTACAGTCCCTAAGAGACTTCTCTACAAGTGAATAATGAGGCGACGTGCATTGTACAGACGTTCCCCTGAGAGTCAGGCTCCAGGATTCCGATGCTCCAGTGACAATTTACTGTAACCCTCAAACCCTCGTAATGACAATGGAACAAAGAAGTTGCATCGCAGTTTAATTCTACAGTCCCTAAGAGACTTCTCCCCAAGTGACTAATGTGGCGACGAGCATTGTACAGACGTTCGCCTGATAGTCAGGCTCCAGGATTCCGAAGCTCCAGTGACAATTTACTGTATCCCTCATAGACTCATAATGACAATGGAACAACGGAATTGCATCGCAGTTCAATTCTACAGTCCCTAAGAGACTTCTCTCCAAGTGACTAATGTGGCGTCGTGCATTGTACAGACGTTCCCCTGAAGGTCACGCTCCAGGATTCCGAAGCTCCAGTGACAATTTACTGTATCCCTCAAACCGTGGTAATGAGAATGAAACAAAGAAATTGCATCGCAGTTCCATTCTACAGTCCCTAAAAGACTTCTCTCCAAGTGACTAATGTGGCGATGTGCATTGTACAGACGTTCCCCTGGGAGTCAGGCTCCAGGATTCCGATGATCCACTGACAATTTACTGTATCCCTCAAACCATCGTAATGACAATGGAACAAAGAAATTGCATCGCAGTTCAATTCTACAGTCCCTAAGAGACTTGTCTCCAAGTGAATAATGTGGCGACGTGCATTGTACAAACGTTCCCCTGAGAGTCAGTCTCCAGGATTCCGATGCTCTAGTGACAATTTACTGTATCCCTCAAACCCTCGTGATGACAATGGAACAAAGAAACTGCATCGCAGTTCAATTCTACAGTCCCCAAGAGACTTCTCTCCAAGTGACTAATGTGGCGACATGCATTGTACAGACGTTCCCCTGAGAGTCAGGCTCCAGGATTCCGATGCTCCAGTGACAATTTACTATATTCCTCAAACCCTCGTAATGATAATGGAACAAAGAAATTGCATCGCAGTTCAATTCTACAGTTCCTAAGCGACTTCTCACCAAGTGACTAAGGTGGCGACGTGCATTGTACAGACGTTCCCCTGAGAGTCAGGCTCCAGGATTCCGAAGCTCCAGTGACAGTTTACTGTATCCCTCAAACCGTGGCAATGACAATGAAACAAAGAAATTGCATCGCTGTTCAATTCTACAGTCCCTAGGAGACTTCTCCGAGTGACTAATGTGGCGACGTGCATTGTACAAACGTTCCATTGAGAGTCAGGCTCCAGGATTCCGATGCTCCAGTGAGAATTTACTGTATCCTTCAAACCCTCGTAATGACAATGGAACAAAGAAATGGCATCGCAGTTCAATTCTACAGTCCCCAAGAGACTTCTCCCCAAGTGAATAATGTGGTGTCGAGCATTTTACAGACGGTCTCCTGAGAGTCAGGCTCCAGGATTCCGATGCTCCAGTGACAATTTACTGTATAACTCAAACGCTCCTAATGACAATGGAACAAAGAAATTGCATCGCAGTTGAATTGTACAGTCCCTAAGAGACTTCTCTCCAAGTGACTAATGTGGCGACGTGCATTGTACAGACGTTCCCCTGAGGGTCAGGCTCCAAAATTCCGAAGCTCCAGTGACAATTTACTGTATCCCTCAAACCCTCCTCATAACAATGCTACAAAGAAATTGCATCGCAGTTCAATTCTACAGTCCCTAAGAGACTTCTCTACAAGTGAATAATGAGGCGTCGTGCATTGTACAGACGTTCCCCTGAGAGTCAGGCTCCAGGATTCCGATGCTCCAGTGACAATTTACTGTAACCCTCAAACCCTCGTAATGACAATGGAACAAAAAAATTGCATCGCAGTTCAATTCTACAGTCCCTAAGAGACTTCTCCCCAAGTGACTAATGTGGCGACGAGCATTGTACAGACGTTCGCCTGATAGTCATGCTCCAGGATTCCGAAGCTCCAGTGACAATTTACTGTATCCCTCATAGACTCGTAATGACAATGGAACAACGGAATTGCATCGCAGTTCAATTCTACAGTCCCTAAGAGACTTCTCTCCAAGTGACAAATGTGGCGTCGTGCATTGTACAGACGTTCCCCTGAAGGTCACGCTCCAGGATTCCGAAGCTCCAGTGACAATTTACTGTATCCCTCAAACTGTGGTAATGAGAATGAAACAAAGAAATTGCATCGCAGTTCCATTCTATAGTCCCTAAAAGACTTCTCTCCAAGTGACTAATGTGGCGATGTGCATTGTACAGACGTTCCCCTGGGAGTCAGGCTCCAGGATTCCGATGCTCCACTGACAATTTACTGTATCCCTCAAACCCTCGTAATGACAATGGAACAAAGAAATTGCATCGCAGTTCAATTCTACAGTCCCTAAGAGACTTCTCTCCAAGTGACTAATGTGGCGACATGCATTGTACAGACGTTCCCCTGAGAGTCAGGCTCCAGGATTCCGATGCTCCAGTGACAATTTACTATATTCCTCAAACCCTCGTAATGATAATGGAACAAAGAAATTGCATCGCAGTTCAATTCTACAGTTCCTAAGCGACTTCTCTCCAAGTGACTAAGGTGGCGACGTGCATTGTACAGACGTTCCCCTGAGAGTCAGGCTCCAGGATTCCGAAGCTCCAGTGACAGTTTACTGTATCCCTCAAACCGTGGCAATGACAATGAAACAAAGAAATTGCATCGCTGTTCAATTCTACAGTCCCTAGGAGACTTCTCCGAGTGACTAATGTGGCGACGTGCATTGTACAAACGTTCCCCTGAGAGTCAGGCTCCAGGATTCCGATGCTCCAGTGAGAATTTACTGTATCCTTCAAACCCTCGTAATGACAATGGAACAATGAAATGGCATCGCAGTTCAATTCTACAGTCCCCAAGAGACTTCTCCCCAAGTGAATAATGTGGTGTCGAGCATTTTACAGACGGTCTCCTGAGAGTCAGGCTCCAGGATTCCGATGCTCCAGTGACAATTTACTGTATAACTCAAACGCTCCTAATGACAATGGAACAAAGAAATTGCATCGCAGTTGAATTGTACAGTCCCTAAGAGACTTCTCTCCAAGTGACTAATGTGGCGACGTGCATTGTACAGACGTTCCCCTGAGATTCAGGCTCCAGGATTCCGATGCTCCACTGACAATTTACTGTATCCCTCAAACCCTCGTAATAACAATGGAACAAAGAAATTGCATCGCAGTTCAATTCTACAGTCTCTAAGAGACTTCTCTCCAAGTGACTGATGTGGCGACGTGCATTGTACAGACGTTCCCCTGAGACTCACGCACAAGGATTTCGATGCTCCAGTGATAACTTACTGTATCCCTCAAACACTCGTAATGACAATGGAAGAAAGAAATTGCATCGCAGTTCAATTCTACAGTCCCCAAAGCGACTTCTCTCCAAGTGACTAATGTGGCGACGTGTATTGCACAGATGTTCCCCTGAGATTCAGGCTTTACGATTCCGATGCTCCAGTGACAATTTACTGTATCCCTCAAACCCTTGTAATGACAATGGAAGAAAGAAATTACATCGCAGTTCAATTCTACATTCCCTAAGCGACTTCTCTCCAAGTGACTCATGTGGCGACGTGCATTGTACAGACGTTCCCCTGAGAGTCAGGCTCCAGGATTCCGAAGCTCCAGTGACAATTTACTGTATCCCTCAAACCGTGGTAATGACAATGAAACAAAGAAATTGCATCGCTGTTCAATTCTACAGTCCCTAAGAGACTTCTCCGAGTGACTAATGTGGCGACGTGCATTGTACAAACGTTCACCTGAGAGTCAGGCTCCAATATTCCGAAGCTCCAGTGACAGTTTACTGTATCCTTCTAACCCTCGTTATAACAATGGAACAAAGAAATTGCATAGCATTTTAATTCTACAGTCCCTAAGAGACTTCTCTCCAAGTGACTAATGTTGCGACGTGCATTGTACAGACGATCAGCTGAGAGTCACGCTCCAGGATTCCGATGCTCCAGTGACGATATACTGTATCCCTCAAACCCTCGTAATGACAATGGAACAACGGAATTGCATCGCAGTTCCATTCTACAGTCCCTAAAAGACTTCTCTCCAAGTGGCTAATGTGGCGATGTGCATTGCACAGACGTTCCCCTGAGAGTCAGGCTCCAGCATTCCGATGCTCCACTGACAAATTACTGTATCCCTCAACCCCTCGTAATGACAATGGAACAAAGAAATTGCATCGCAGTTCTATTCCACAGTCCCTAAGAGACTTCTCTCCAAGTGAATAATGTGGCGACGTGCATTGTACAAACGTTCCCCTGAGAGTCAGGCTCCAGGATTCCGATGCTCCAGTGACAATTTACTGTATCCCTCAAACCCTCGTAATGACAATGGAACAAAGAAATTGCATCGCAGTTCAATTCTACAGTCCCCAAGAGACTTCTCTCCAAGTGACTAATGTGGCGACGTGCATTGTACTGACGTTCCCCTGAGATTCAAGCTCCAGGATTCCGATACTCCACTGACAATTTACTGTATCCCTCAAACCCTCGTAATGACAATGGAACAAAAAAATTGCATCGCAGTTCAATTCTACAGTCCCTAAGAGACTTCTCTCCAAGTGACTAATGTGGCGACGTGCATTGTACAGACGTTCCTCTGAGATGCTGGCTCCAGGATTCCGATGCTCCACTGACAATTTACTGTATCCCTCAGACCCTCGTAATGACAATGGAACAAAGAAATTGCATCGCAGTTCTACCCTACAGTCTCATTGAGACATCTCTCCAAGTGCCTAATGTGGCGTCATGCATTGTAGAGACGTTCCCCTGAGATTCAGGCTCCAGGATTCCGATGCTCCAGTGACAATTTACAGTATCTCTCAAACCCTCGTAATGACAATGGAACAAAGAAATTGCATCCCAGTTCGATTCTACAGTCCCTAAGAGACTTCTCTCCAAGTGACTAATGTGGCGACGTGCATTGTACAGACGTTCCCCTGAGAGTCAGGCTCCAGGATTCCGAAGCTCCAGTGAAAGTTTACTGTATCACTCAAACCCTCGTAATGACAATGGAACAAAGAAATTGCATCGCAGTTAAATTCTACAATCTCTAATAGACTTCTCTCCAAGTGACTAATGTGGCGACGTGCATTGTACAGACTTTACCCTGTAAGTCAGGCTCCAGGATTCCGATGCTCCAGTAACAATTTACTGTATACCTCAAACCCTCGTAATGACAATGGAACAAATAAGTTGCATCGCAGTTCAATCCTACAGTTCCTAAGAGACTTCTCTTCAAGTGAGTAATGTGGCGATGTGCATTGTACAGACGTTCCCCTGAGAGTCAGGCTTCAGGATTCCGATGCTCCACTGACAATTTACTGTATCCCTCAAACCCTCGTAATGACAATGGAACAAAGAAATTGCATTGCAGTTCAATTTTACAGTCCCTAAGAGACTTCTCTCCAAGTGAATAATGTGGCGACGTGCATTGTACAAACTTTCCCCTGAGAGTCAGGCTCTAGGATTCCGATGCTCCACTGACAATTTACTGCATCCCTCAAACCCTTGTAATGACAATGGAGCAAAGAAATTGCATTGAAGTTCAATTCTACAGTCCCTAAGAAACTTCTCTCCAAGTGACTAATGTGGCGACGTGCATTGTACAGACGTTCCCCTGAGATTCAGGCTCCAGGATTCCGATGCTCCACTTACTGTATCCCTCAAACCCTCGTAATAACAATGGAACAAAGAAATTGCATCGCAGTTCAATTCTACAGTCCCTAAGAGACTTCTCTCCAAGTGACTGGTGTGGCGACGTGCATTGTACAGACGTTCCCCTGAGACTCACGCTCCAGGATTTCGATGCTCCAGTGATAAATTACTGTATCCCTCAAACCCTCGCAATGACAATGGAAGAAAGAAATTGCATCGCAGTTCAACCCTACAGTCCCTAAGAGACCTTTCTCCAAGTGACTAATGTGGCGACTTGTATTGCACAGATGTTCCCCTGAGAGTCAGGCTCCAGGATTCCGATGCTCCAGTGACAATTTACTGTATACCTCAAACCCTTGTAATGACAATGGAACAAAGAAATTGCATCGCAGTTCAATTCTACATTCCCTAAGCGACTTCTCTCCAAGTGACTAATGTGGCGACGTGCATTGTACAGACGTTCCCGTGAGAGTCAGGCTCCAGGATTCCGAAGCTCCAGTGACAATTTACTGTATCCCTGAAACCATGTTAATGACAATGAAACAAAGAAATTGCATCGCAGTTAAATTCTACAGTCCCTAAGAGATTTCTCTCCAAGTGGCTAATGTGGCGACGTGCATTTTGCAGACGTTCCCTGAGTGTCAGGCTCCAGAATTCCGATGCTCCAATGACAATTTACTGAACCCCTAAAACCGTGGTAATTCTAATGAAACAAAGAAATTGCATCGCTGTTCAATTCTACAGTCCCTAAGAGACTTCTCCGAGTGACTAATGTGGCGACGTGCGCTGTACAAACGTTCCCCTGAGAGTAAGGCTCCAGGATTCCGATGCTCCAGTGACCATTTACTGTATCCCTCAAACCCTCGTAATGACAATGGAACAAAGAAATTGCATCGCAGTTCAATTCTACAGTCCCCAAGAGACTTCTCCCAAATGACTAATGTGGCGTCGTGCATTGTACAGACGTTCGCCTGAGAGTCTGGCTCCAGGATTCCGAAGCTCCAGTGACAATTTACTGTATCCCTCAAACCCTCGTAATGACAATGGAACAACGGAATTGCATCGCAGTTCAATTCTACAGTCACTAAGAGACTTTTCTCCAAGTGACTATTGTGGCGTCGTGCATTGTACAGACGTTCCCCTGAAGGTCAGACTCCAGGATTCCGAAGCTCCAGTGACAATTTACTATATCCCTGAAACCGTGGTAATGAGAATGAAACTATGAAATTGCATCGCAGTTCCATTCTACAGTCCCTAAAAGACTTCTCTCCAAGTGACTAATGTGGCGATGTGCATTGCACAGACGTTCCCCTGAGAGTCAGGCTCCAGCATTCCGATGCTCCACTTACAAATTACTGTATCCCTCAACCCCTCGTAATGACAATGGAACAAAGAAATTGCATCGCAGTTCTATTCCACAGTCCCTAAGAGACTTCTCTCCAAGTGAATAATGTGGAGACGTGCATTGTACAAACGTTCCCCTGAGAGTCAGGCTCCAGGATTCCGATGCTCCAGTGACAATTTACTGTATCCCTCAAACCCTCGTAATGACAATGGAACAAAGAAATTGCATCGCAGTTAAATTCTACAATCTCTAACAGACTTCTCTCCAAGTGACTAATGTGGCGACGTGCATTGTACAGACTTTACCCTGTAAGTCAGGCTCCAGGATTCCGATGCTCCAGTAACAATTTACTGTATACCTCAAACCCTCGTAATGACAATGGAACAAATAAATTGCATCGCAGTTCAATCCCACAGTTCCTAAGAGACTTCTCTTCAAGTGACTAATGTGGCGATGTGCATTGTACAGACGTTCCCCTGAGAGTCAGGCTCCAGGATTCCGATGCTCCACTGACAATTTACTGTATCCCTCAAACCCTCGTAATGACAATGGAACAAAGAAATTGCATTGCAGTTCAATTTTACAGTCACTAAGAGACTTCTCTCCAAGTGAATAATGTGGCGACGTGCATTGTACAAACGTTCCCCTGAGAGTCAGGCTCTAGGATTCCGATGCTCCACTGACAATTTACTGCATCCCTCAAACCCTTGTAATGACAATGGAGCAAAGAAATTGCATCGAAGTTCAATTCTACAGTCCCTAAGAAACTTCTCTCCAAGTGACTAATGTGGCGACGTGCATTGTACAGACGTTCCCCTGAGACTCAGGCTCCAGGATTCCGATGCTCGAGTGGCAATTTACTGTATCTCTCAAACCCTCATTATGACAATGGAACAAAGAAATTGCATCGAAGTTCAATTCTACAGTCCCTAAGAGACTTCTCTCCAAGTGACTAATGTGGCGACGTGCATTGTACAGACGTTCCCCTGAGATTCAGGCTCCAGGATTCCGATGCTCCACTTACTGTATCCCTCAAACCCTCGTAATAACAAAGGAACAAAGAAATTGCATCGCAGTTCAATTCTACAGTCCCTAAGAGACTTCTCTCCAAGTGACTGATGTGGCGACGTGCATTGTACAGACGTTCCCCTGAGACTCACGCTCCAGGATTTCGATGCTCCAGTGATAAATTACTGTATCCCTCAAACCCTCGTAATGACAATGGAAGAAAGAAATTGCATCGCAGTTCAACCCTACAGTCCCTAAGAGACTTCTCTCCAAGTGACTAATGTTGCGACTTGTATTGCACAGATGTTCCCCTGAGAGTCAGGCTCCAGGATTCCGATGCTCCAGTGACAATTTACTGTATACCTCAAACCCTTGTAATGACAATGGAACAAAGAAATTGCATCGCAGTTCAATTCTACATTCCCTAAGCGACTTCTCTCCAAGTGACTAATGTGGCGACATGCATTGTACAGACGTTCCCCTGAGAGTCAGGCTCCAGGATTCCGAAGCTCCAGTGACAATTTACTGTACCCTGAAACCGTGTTAATGACAATGAAACAAAGAAATTGCATCGCAGTTAAATTCTACAGTCCCTAAAAGATTTCTCTCCAAGTGGCTAATGTGGCGACGTGCATTTTGCAGACGTTCCCTGAGTGTCAGGCTCCAGAATTCCGATGTTCCAATGACAATTTACTGTACCCCTCAAACCCTCGTAATGACAATGGAACAAAGAAATTGCATCGCAGTTCAATTCTACAGTCCCTAAGAGATATCTCCGAGCGACTAATGTGGCGACGTGCACTGTACAAAAGTGCCCCTGAGAGTCAGGCTCCAGGATTCCGAAGCTCCAGTGACAGTTTACTGTATCCTTCAAACCCTCGATATAACAATGGAACAAAGAAATTGCATAGCAGTTCAGTTCTACAGTCCCTAAGAAACTTCTCTCCAAGTGACTAATGGTGCGACGTGCATTGTACAGACGATCAGCTGAGAGTCACGCTCCAGGATTCCGATGCTCCAGTGACGATTTACTGTATCCCTCAAATCCTCGTAATGACAATGGAACAAAGAAATGGCATCGCAGTTAAATTCTACAGTCCCTAAGAGATTTCTCTCCAAGTGGCTAATGTGGCGACGTGCATTTTACAGACATTCCCTGAGTGTCAGGCTCCAGAATTCCGAGGCTCCAGTGACAATTTACTGTACCCCTCAAACCCTCGTAATGACAATGGAACAAAGAAATTGCATCGCAGTTCAATTCTACAGTCCCTAAGCGACTTCTCTCCAAGTGACTAATGTGGCGACGTGCATTGTACAAACGTTCCCCTGAGAGTCAGGCTCCAGGATTCCAATGCTCCAGTGACAATTTACTGTATCCCTCAAGCAATCGTAATGACAATGGAACCAAGAAATTGCATCGCAGTTCAGATCTATAGTCCCCAAGAGACTTCTCCCATAGTGAATAATGTGGTGACGTGCATTGTACAGACTTTCCCCTGAGAGTCAGGCTCCAGTATTCCGATGCTCCAGTGACAATTTACTGTATCCCTCAAACCCTCGTAATGACAATGGAACAAAGAAATTGCATCGCAGCTCAATTCTACAGTCCCTAAGAGACATCTCCACAAGTGAATAATGTGGCGACGTGCATTGTACAGACTTTCCCCTGAGAGTCAGGCTCCAGGATTCCGAAGCTCCAGTGACAATTTACTGTATCCTTGAAACCGTGGTAATGAGAATGAAACAAAGAAATTGCATCGCAGTTCCATTCTACAGTCCCTAAAAGACTTCTCTCCAAGTCACTAATGTGGCGATGTGCATTGTACAGACGTTCCCCTGAGAGTCAGGCTCCAGCATTCCGATGTTCCACTGACAATTTACTGTATCCCTCAAACCCTCGTAATGACAATGGAACAAAGAAATTGCATCGCAGCTCAATTCTACAGTCCCTAAGAGACATCTCCACAAGTGAATAATGTAGCGACGTGCATTGTACAAACGTTCCCCTGAGAGTCAGGCTCCAGGATTCCGATGCTCCAGTGACAATTCACTGTATCCCTCAAACCCTCGTAATGACAATGGAACAAAGAAATTGCATCGCAGTTCAATTCTACAGTTCCTAAGCGACCTCTCTCCAAGTGACTAACGTGGCGACGTGCATTGTACAGACGTTCCCCTGAGAGTCAGGCTCCACGATTCCGAAGCTCCAGTGACAATTTACTGTATCCCTCATACCGTGGTAATTCTAATGAAACAAAGAAATTGCATCGCTGTTCAATTCTACAGTCCCTAAGAGACTTCTCCGAGTGACTAATGTGGCGACGTGCATTGTACAGACGTTCGCCTGATAGTCAGGCTCCAGGATTCCGAAGCTCCAGTGACAATTTACTCTATCCCTCAAACCCTCGTAATGACAATGGAACAACGGAATTGCATCGCAGTTCAATTCTACAGTCCCTAAGAGACTTCTCTCCAAGAGACTAATGTGCCGTCGTGCATTGTACAGACGTTCCCCTGAAGGTCAGGCTCCAGGATTCCGAAGCTCCAGTGACAATTTACTGTATCCCTGAAAACGTGGTAATGAGAATGAAACAAATAAATTTCATCGCAGTTCCATTCTACAGTCCCTAAAAGACTTCTCTCCAAGTGACTAATGTGGCGACGTGCATTGTACAAACGTTCCCCTGAGAGACAGGCTCTAGGATTCCGATGCTCCACTGACAATTTACTGCATCCCTCAAACGCTCCTAATGACAATGGAACAAAGAAATTGCATCGCAGTTCAATTCTACAATCCCTAAGAGACTTCTCTCCAAGTGACTAATGTGGCGACGTGCATTGTACAGACTTTCTCCTGAGAGTTACGCTCCAGGATTCCGATGCTCCAGTGACAATATACTGTATCCCTCAAACCCTCGTAATGACAATGGGACAAATAAATTGCATCGTAGTTCAATTTTACAGTCCCTAAGAGACTTCTCTCCAAGTGAATAATGTGGCGACGTGCATTGTACAAACGTTCCCCTGAGAGTCAGGCTCTAGGATTCCGATGCTCCACTGACAATTTACTGCATCCCTCAAACCCTTGTAATGACAATGGAACAAAGAAATTGCATCAAAGTTCAATTCTACAGTCCCCAAGAGACTTCTCTCCAAGTGACTAATGTGGCGACGTGCATTGTACAGACAATCGCCTGAGAGTCAGGCTCCAGGATTCCGATGCTCCAGTGGCAATTTACTGTATCCCTCAAACTCTCATAATGACAATGGAACAAAGAAATTGCAACGAAGTTCAATTCTACAGTCCCTAAAAGACTTCTCTCCAAGTGACTAATGAGGCGATGTGCATTGTACAGACGTTCCCCTGAGAGTCAGGCTCCAGGATTCCGAAGCTCCAGTGACAATTTTCTGTATCCCTCAAACCCTCGTTATAACAATGGAACAAAGAAATTGCATCGCAGTTCAATTCTACAGTCCCTAAGAGACTTCTCTCCAAGTGACTAATGTGTCGACGTGCATTGTACAGACGTTCCCCTGAGATTCAGGCTCCAGGATTCCGATGCTCCACTGACAATTTACTGTATCCCTCAAACCCTCGTAATAACAATGGAACGAAGAAATTGCATCGCAGTTCAATTCTACAGTCCCTATCTGACTTCTCTCCAAGTGACTAATGTGGCGACGTGTATTGAACAGATGTTCCCCTGAGATTTAGGCTTTACGATTCCGAAGCTCCAGTGACAATTTACTGTATCCCTCAAACCGTGGTAATTCTAATGAAACAAAGAAATTGCATCGCTGTTCAATTCTACAGTCCCTAAGAGACTTCACTGCAAGTGACTAATGTGGCGTCGTGCATTGTACAGACGTTCCCCTGAAGGTCAGGCTCTAGGATTCCGAAGCTCCAGTGACAATTTACTGTATCCCTGAAACCGTGGTAATGAGAATGAAACAAAGAAATTGCGTCGCAGTTACATTCTACAGTCCCTAAAAGGCTTCTCTCCAAGTGAATAATGTGGCGACGTGCATTGTACAAACGTTCCCCTGAGAGTCAGGCTCCAGGATTCCGATGCTCCAGTGACAATTTACTGTATACCTCAAACCCTCGTAATGACAATGGAACAAAGAAATTGCATTGCAGTTAAATTCTACAGTCCCTAAGAGATTTCTCTCCAAGTGGCTAATGTGGCGACGTGCATTTTACAGACGTTCCCTGAGAGTCAGGCTCCAGAATTCCGATGCTCCAGTGACAATTTACTGTACCCCTCAAACCCTCGTAATGACAATGGAACAAAGAAATTGCATCGCAGTTCAATTCTACAGTCCCTAAGCGACTTCTCTCCAAGTGACTAATGTGGCGACGTGCATTGAACAGACGTTCCCCTGAGAGTCAGGCTAGAGGATTCCGATGCTCCAGTGACAATTTACTGTATCCCTCAAACCGTGGTAATGACAATGAAACAAAGAAATTGCATCGCTGTTCAATTCTACAGTCCCTAAGAGACTTCTCCGTGTGACTAATGTGGCGACGTACATTGTACAAACGTTCCCCTGAGAGTCAGGCCCCTGGATTCCGATGCTCCAGTGACAATTTACTGTATCCCTCAAACCCTCGTAATGAATATGGAACAAAGAAATTGCATCGCAGTTCAGTTCTATAGTCCCCAAGAGACTTCTCCCCAAGTGAATAATGTGGTGACGTGCATTGTACAGACGGTCACCTGAGAGTCAGGCTCCAGGATTCCGATGCTCCAGTGACAATTTACTGTAGCCCTCAAACGCTCCTAATGACAATGGAACAAAGAAATTGCATCGCAGTTCAATTCTACACTCCCTAAGATACTTCTCTCCAAGTGACTAATGTGGCGACGTGCATTGTACAGACGTTCCCCTGAGAGTCAGGCTCCAGGATTCCGAAGCTCCAGTGACAATTTACTGTATCCCTGAAACCGTGTTAATGACAATGAAACAAAGAAATTGCATCGCAGTTAAATTCTACAGTCCCTAAGAGATTTCTCTCCATGTGGCTAATGTGGCGACGTGCATTTTGCAGACGTTCCCTGAGTGTCAGGCTCCAGAATTCCGATGTTCCAATGACAATTTACTGTACCCCTCAAACCCTCGTAATGACAATGGAACAAAGAAATTGCATTGCAGTTCAATTCTACAGTCCCTAAGAGATTTCTCCGAGCGACTAATGTGGCGACGTGCACTGTACAAAAGTTCCCCTGAGAGTCAGGCTCCAGGATTCCGAAGCTCCAGTGACAGTTTACTGTATCCTTCAAACCCTCGATATAACAATGGAACAAAGAAATTGCATAGCAGTTCAGTTCTACAGTCCCTAAGAAACTTCTCTCCAAGTGACTAATGGTGCGACGTGCATTGTACAGACGATCAGCTGAGAGTCACGCTCCAGGATTCCGATGCTCCAGTGACGATTTACTGTATCCCTCAAATCCTCGTAATGACAATGGAACAAAGAAATGGCATCGCAGTTAAATTCTACAGTCCCTAAGAGATTTCTCTCCAAGTGGCTAATGTGGCGACGTGCATTTTACAGACATTCCCTGAGTGTCAGACTCCAGAATTCCGATGCTCCAGTGACAATTTACTGTACCCCTCAAACCCTCGTAATGACAATGGAACAAAGAAATTGCATCGCAGTTCAATTCTACAGTCCCTAAGCGACTTCTCTCCAAGTGACTAATGTGGCGACGTGCATTGTACAAACGTTCCCCTGAGAGTCAGGCTCCAGGATTCCAATGCTCCAGTGACAATTTACTGTATCCCTCAAGCAATCGTAATGACAATGGAACCAAGAAATTGCATCGCAGTTCAGATCTATAGTCCCCAAGAGACTTCTCCCATAGTGAATAATGTGGTGACGTGCATTGTACAGACTTTCCCCTGAGAGTCAGGCTCCAGTATTCCGATGCTCCAGTGACAATTTACTGTATCCCTCAAACCCTCGTAATGACAATGGAACAAAGAAATTGCATCGCAGTTCAATTCTACAATCTCTAATAGACTTCTCTCCAAGTTACTAATGTGGCGACGTGCATTGTACAGACTTTCCCCTGAGAGTCAGGCTCCAGGATTCCGAAGCTCCAGTGACAATTTACTGTATCCTTGAAACCGTGGTAATGAGAATGAAACAAAGAAATTGCATCGCAGTTCCATTCTACAGTCCCTAAAAGACTTCTCTCCAAGTCACTAATGTGGCGATGTGCATTGTACAGACGTTCCCCTGAGAGTCAGGCTCCAGCATTCCGATGTTCCACTGACAATTTACTGTATCCCTCAAACCCTCGTAATGACAATGGAACAAAGAAATTGCATCGCAGCTCAATTCTACAGTCCCTAAGAGACATCTCTACAAGTGAATAATGTGGCGACGTGCATTGTACAAACGTTCCCCTGAGAGTCTGGCTCCTGGATTCCGATGCTCCAGTGACAATTCACTGTATCCCTCAAACCCTCGTAATGACAATGGAACAAAGAAATTGCATCGCAGTTCAATTCTACAGTTCCTAAGCGACTTCTCTCCAAGTGACTAATGTGGCGACGTGCATTGTACAGACGTTCCCCTGAGAGTCAAGCTGCACGATTCCGAAGCTCCAGTGACAATTTACTGTATCCCTCATACCGTGGTAATTCTAATGAAACAAAGAAATTGCATCGCTGTTCAATTCTACAGTCGCTAAGAGACTTCTCCGAGTGACTAATGTGGCGACGTGCATTGTACAGACGTTCGCCTGATAGTCAGGCTCCAGGTTTCCGAAGCTCCAGTGACAATTTACTCTATCCCTCAAACCCTCGTAATGACAATGGAACAACGGAATTACATCGCAGTTCAATTCTACA
Source organism: Schistocerca gregaria (assembly GCF_023897955.1). Lineage (NCBI taxonomy): Eukaryota > Metazoa > Arthropoda > Insecta > Orthoptera > Acrididae > Schistocerca > Schistocerca gregaria. The sequence continues at coordinate 76,602,786 of NC_064926.1, forward strand.
GTCCCTAAGAGACTTCTCTCCAAGAGACTAATGTGGCGTCGTGCATTGTACAGACGTTCCCCTGAAGGTCAGGCTCCAGGATTCCGAAGCTCCAGTGACAATTTACTGTATCCCTGAAAACGTGGTAATGAGAATGAAACAAATAAATTGCATCGCAGTTCCATTCTACAGTCCCTAAAAGACTTCTCTCCAAGTGACTAATGTGGCGACGTGAATTGTACAAACGTTCCCCTGAGAGACAGGCTCTAGGATTCCGATGCTCCACTGACAATTTACTGCATCCCTCAAACGCTCCTAATGACAATGGAACAAAGAAATTGCATCGCAGTTCAATTCTACAATCCCTAAGAGACTTCTCTCCAAGTGACTAATGTGGCGACGTGCATTGTACAGACTTTCTCCTGAGAGTTACGCTCCAGGATTCCGATGCTCCAGTGACAATATACTGTATCCCTCAAACCCTCGTAATGACAATGGGACAAATAAATTGCATCGTAGTTCAATTTTACAGTCCCTAAGAGACTTCTCTCCAAGTGAATAATGTGGCGACGTGCATTGTACAAACGTTCCCCTGAGAGTCAGGCTCTAGGATTCCGATGCTCCACTGACAATTTACTGCATCCCTCAAACCCTTGTAATGACAATGGAACAAAGAAATATCATCGCAGTTCAATTCTACAGTCCCCAAGAGACTTCTCTCCAAGTGACTAATGTGGCGACGTGCATTGTACAGACGTTCGCCTGAGAGTCAGGCTCCAGGATTCCGATGCTCCAGTGGCAATTTACTGTATCCCTCAAACCCTCATAATGACAATGGAACAAAGAAATTGCAACGAAGTTCAATTCTACAGTCCCCAAGAGACTTCTCTCCAAGTGACTAACGTGGCGATGTGCATTGTACAGACGTTCCCCTGAGAGTCAGGCTCCAGGATTCCGAAGCTCCAGTGACAATTTTCTGTATCCCTCAAACCCTCGTTATAACAATGGAACAAAGAAATTGCATCGCAGTTCAATTCTACAGTCCCTAAGAGACTTCTCTCCAAGTGACTAATGTGTCGACGTGCATTGTACAGACGTTCCCCTGAGATTCAGGCTCCAGGATTCCGATGCTCCACTGACAATTTACTGTATCCCTCAAACCCTCGTAATAACAATGGAACGAAGAAATTGCATCGCAGTTCAATTCTACAGTCCCTATCTGACTTCTCTCCAAGTGACTGATGTGGCGACGTGCATTGTACAGACGTTCCCCTGAGACTCACGCTCCAGGATTTCGATGCTCCAGTGATAACTTACTGTATCCCTCAAACCCTCGTAATGACAATGGAAGAAAGAAATTGCATCGCAGTTCAACCCTACAGTCCCTAAGAGACTTCTCTCCAAGTGACTAATGTGGCGACGTGTATTGAACAGATGTTCCCCTGAGATTTAGGCTTTACGATTCCGAAGCTCCAGTGACAATTTACTGTATCCCTCAAACCGTGGTAATTCTAATGAAACAAAGAAATTGCATCGCTGTTCAATTCTACAGTCCCTAAGAGACTTCACTGCAAGTGACTAATGTGGCGTCGTGCATTGTACAGACGTTCCCCTGAAGGTCAGGCTCTAGGATTCCGAAGCTCCAGTGACAATTTACTGTATCCCTGAAACCGTGGTAATGAGAATGAAACAAAGAAATTGCATCGCAGTTACATTCTACAGTCCCTAAAAGGCTTCTCTCCAAGTGACTAATGTGGCGATATGCGTTGTACAGACGTTCCCCTGAGAGTCAGGCTCCAGCATTTCGATGCTCCACTGACAATTTACTGTATCCCTCAAACCCTCGTAATGACAATGGAACAAAGAAATAGCATCACAGTTCAATTCTACAGTCCCTAAGAGACTTCTCTCCAAGTGAATAATGTGGCGAAGTGCATTGTACAAACATTCCCCTGAGAGTCAGGCTCCAGGATTCCGATGCTCCAGTGACAATTTACTGTATCCCTCAAACCCTCGTAATGACAATGGAACAAAGAAATTGCATCGCAGTTCAATTCCACAGTTCCTAAGCGACTTCTCTCCAAGTGACTAATGTGGTGACGTGCATTGTACAGACGTTCCCCTGAGAGTCAGGCTCCAGGATTCCGAAGCTCCAGTGATAATTTACTGTATCCCTCAAACCGTGGTAATTCTAATGAAACAAAGAAATTGCATCGCTGTTCAATTCTACAGTCCCTAAGAGACTTCTCCGAGTGACTAATGCGGCAACGTGCATTGTACAAACGTTCCCCTGAGAGTCAGGCTCCAGGATTCCGATGCTCCAGTGACAATTTACTGTATACCTCAAACCCTCGTAATGACAATGGAACAAAGAAATTGCATTGCAGTTAAATTCTACAGTCCCTAAGAGATTTCTCTCCAAGTGGCTAATGTGGCGACGTGCATTTTACAGACGTTCCCTGAGAGTCAGGCTCCAGAATTCCGATGCTCCAGTGACAATTTACTGTACCCCTCAAACCCTCAAATGACAATGGAAATAAGAAATTGCATCGCAGTTCAATTCTACAGTCCCTAAGCGACTTCTCTCCAAGTGACTAATGTGGCGACGTGCATTGTACAGACGTTCCCCTGAGAGTCAGGCTAGAGGATTCCGATGCTCCAGTGACAATTTACTGTATTCCTCAAACCGTGGTAATGACAATGAAACAAAGAGATTGCATCGCTGTTCAATTCTACAGTCCCTAAGAGACTTCTCCGTGTGACTAATGTGGCGACGTGCATTGTACAAACGTTCCCCTGAGAGTCAGGCCCCAGGATTCCGATGCTCCAGTGACAATTTACTGTATCCCTCAAACCCTCGTAATGAATATGGAACAAAGAAATTGCATCGCAGTTCAGTTCTATAGTCCCCAAGAGACTTCTCCCCAAGTGAATAATGTGGTGACGTGCATTGTACAGACGGTCACCTGAGAGTCAGGCTCCAGGATTCCGATGCTCCAGTGACAATTTACTGTAGCCCTCAAACGCTCCTAATGACAATGGAACAAAGAAATTGCATCGCAGTTCAATTCAACACTCCCTAAGATACTTCTCTCCAAGTGACTAATGTGGCGACGTGCATTGTACAGACTTTCCCCTGAGAGTCAGGCTCCAGTATTCCGATGCTCCAGTGACAATTTACTGTATCCCTCAAACCCTCGTAATGACAATGGAACAAAGAAATTGCATCGCAGTTCAATTCTACAATCTCTAATAGACTTCTCTCCAAGTGACTAATGTGGCGACGTGCATTGTACAGCCTTTCCCCTGAGAGTCAGGCTCCAGGATTCCGACGCTCCAGTGACAATTTACTGTATCCCTCAAATCCTCGTAATGACAATGGAACAAAGAAATTGCATCGCAGTTCAATTCTACAGTCCCTAAGAGACTTCTCCCCAAGTGAATAATGTGGTGACGTGCATTGTACAGACGGTCTCCTGAGAGTCAGGCTCCAGGATTCCGAAGCTCCAGTGACAATTTACTGTATCCCTCAAACCGTGGTAATGAGAATGAAACAAAGAAATTGCATCGCAGTTCAATTCTACAGTCCCTAAAAGACTTCTCTCCAAGTGACTAATGTGGCGATATGCATTGTACAGACGTTCCCCTGAGAGTCAGGCTCCAGCATTCCGATGCTCCACTGACAATTTACTGTATCCCTCAAACCCTCGTAATGACAATGGAACAAAGAAATTGCATCGCAGTTCAATTCTACAGTCCCTAAGAGACTTCTCTCCAAGTGAATAATGTGGCGACGTGCATTGTACAAACGTTCCCCTCAGAGTCAGGCTCCAGGATTCCGATGCTCCAGTGACAATTTACTGTATCCCTCAAACCCTCGTAATGACAATGGAACAAAGAAATTGCATCGCAGTTCAATTCTACAGTTCCTAAGCGACTTCTTTCCAAGTGACTAATGTGGCGACGTGCATTGTACAGACGTTCCCCTGAGAGTCAGGCTCCAGGATTCCGAAACTCCAGTGACAATTTACTGTATCCCTTAAACCGTGGTAATTCTAATGAAACAAAGAAATTGCATCGCTGTTCAATTCTACAGTCTTTAAGAGACTTCTCTCCAAGTGACTAATGTGGCGTCGTGCATTGTACAGACGTTCCCCAGAAGGTCAGGCTCCAGAATTCCGAAGCTCCAGTGACAATTTACTGTATCCCTGAAACCGTGGTAATGAGAATGAAACAAAGAAATTGCATCGCAGTTCCATTCTACGGTCCCTAAAAGACTTCTCTCCAAGTGACTAATGTGGCGATATGCATTGTACAGACGTTCCCCTGAGAGTCAGGCTCCAGCATTCCGATGCTCCACTGACAATTTACTGTATCCCTCAAACCCTCGTAATGACAATGGAACAAAGAAATTGCATCGCAGTTCTTTTCTACAGTCCCTAAGAGACTTTTCTCCAAGTGAATAATGTGGCGACGTGCATTGTACAGACGTTCCCCTGAGAGTCAGGCTCCAGGATTCCGAAGCTCCAGTGATAATTTACTGTATCCCTCAAACCGTGGTAATTCTAATGAAACAAAGAAATTGCATCGCTGTTCAATTCTACAGTCCCTAAGAGACTTCTCCGAGTGACTAATGCGGCAACGTGCATTGTACAAACGTTCCCCTGAGAGTCAGGCTCCAGGATTCCGATGCTCCAGTGACAATTTACTGTATACCTCAAACCCTCGTAATGACAATGGAACAAAGAAATTGCATTGCAGTTAAATTCTACAGTCCCTAAGAGATTTCTCTCCAAGTGGCTAATGTGGCGACGTGCATTTTACAGACGTTCCCTGAGAGTCAGGCTCCAGAATTCCGATGCTCCAGTGACAATTTACTGTACCCCTCAAACCCTCGTAATGACAATGGAACAAAGAAATTGCATCGCAGTTCAATTCTACAGTCCCTAAGCGACTTCTCTCCAAGTGACTAATGTGGCGACGTGCATTGTACAGACGTTCCCCTGAGAGTCAGGCTCCAGCATTCCGATGCTCCACTGACAATTTACTGTATCCCTCAAACCCTCGTAATGACAATGGAACAAAGAAATTGCATCGCAGTTCAATTCTACAGTCCCTAAGAGACTTCTCTCCAAGTGAATAATGTGGCGACGTGCATTGTACAAACGTTCCCCTGACAGTCAGGCTCCAGGATTCCGATGCTCCAGTGACAATTTACTGTATCCCTCAAACCCTCGTAATGACAATGGAACAAGGAAATTGCATCGCAGTTCAATTCCACAGTTCCTAAGAAACTTCTCTCCAAGTGACTAATGTGGCGACGTGCATTGTACAGACGTTCCCCTGAGAGTCAGGCTCCACGATTCCGAAGCTCCAGTGACAATTTACTGTATCCCTCAAACCGTGGTAATTCTAATGAAACAATGAAATTGCATCGCTGCTCAATTCTACAGTCCCTAAGAGACATCTCCGAGTGACTAATGTGGCGACGTGCATTGTACAAACGTTCCCCTGAGAGTCAGGCTCCAGGATTCCGATGCTCCAGTGACAATTTACTGTATCCCTCAAACCGTCGTAATGACAATGGATCAAAGAAATTGCATCACAGTTCAATTCTACAGTCCCTAAGAGACTTCTCTCCAAGTGAATAATGTGGCGATGTGCATTGTACAGACATGCCTCTGAGAGTCAGGCTCCACGATTCCGATGCTCCAGTGACAATTTACTGTATCAATCAAACCCTCGTAATGACAATGGAACAAAGAAATTGCATCCCAGTTCAATTCTACAGTCCCTAAGAGACTTCTCTCCAAGTGACTAATGTGGCGACGTGCATTGTACAGACGTTCCCCTGAGAGTCAGGCTCCAGGATTCCGGTGCTCCACTGATAATTTACTGTATTCCTCAAACCCTCGTAATGACAATGGAACAAAGAAATTGCATTGCAGTTCAATTCTACAGTCCCTGAGAGGCTTCTATCCAAGTGACTAATGTGGCGACGTGCATTGTACAGACGTTCCCCTGAGAGTAAGGCTCCAGGATTTCGATGCTCCAGTGACTATTTACTTTGTCCCTCAAACCCTCGTAATGACAATGGAACAAAGAAATTGCATCACAGTTCAATTCTACAGTCCCTAAGAGACTTCTCTCCAAGTGAATAATGTGGCGATGTGCATTGTACAGACATGCCTCTGAGAGTCAGGCTCCACGATTCCGATGCTCCAGTGACAATTTACTGTATCAATCAAACCCTCGTAATAACAATGGAACAAAGAAATTGCATCGCAGTCCAATTCTACAGTCCCTAAGAGACTTCTCTCCAAGTGATTAATGTGGCGACGTGCATTGTACAGACGGTCTCCTGAGAGTCAGGCTCCGGACTCCGATGCTCCACTGACAATTTACTGTATCCCTCAAACGCTCCTAATGACAATGGAACAAAGAAATTGCATCGCAGTTCAATTCTACAGTCCCTAAGATACTTCTCTCCAAGTGACTAATGTGGCGACGTGCATTGTACAGACTTTCCCCTGAGAGTCAGGCTCCAGTATTCCGATGCTCCAGTGACAATTTGCTGTATCCCTGAAACCCTCATAATGACAATGGAACAAAGAAATTGCATCGCAGTTCAATTCTACAATCCCTAAGAGACTTCTCTCCAAGTGACTAATGTGGCGACGTGCATTGTACAGACATTCCCCTGAGAGTCACGCTCCAGGATTCCGATGCTCCAGTGACAATTTACTGTATCCCTCAAACCGTCGTAATGACAATGGAACAAAGAAATTCCATCGCAGTTCAATTCTACAGTCCCTAAGAGACTTCTCTACAAGTGACTAATACGGCGATGTGCATTGTACGGACGTTCCCCTGAGAGTCAGGCTCCAGGATTCCGATGCTCCACTGACAATTTACTGTATCCCTCAAACCCTCGTAATGACAATGGAACAAAGAAATTGCGTCGCAGTTCAGCCCTACAGTCCCTAAGAGACTTCTCTCCAAGTGACTTATGTAGCGACGTGCATTGTACAGACGTTCCCATGAGAGTCAGGCTCCAGGATTCCGATGCACCAGTGACAATTTACTGTATCCCTCAAACCCTCGTTATAACAGTGGAACAAAGAAATTGCATCGCAGTTCTATTCTACAGTCCCTAAGAGACTTCTCTCCAAGTGACTAATGTGGCGACCTGCATTGTACAGACGTTCCCCTGAGAGTCAGGCTCCGGGATTTCGATGCTCCAGTGACAATTTACTGTGTCTCTCAAACCCTCGTAATGGCAATGGAACAAAGAATTTCCATCGCAGTTCAATTATACAGTCCCCAAGAGACTTCTCTCCAAGTGACTAATTTGGCGACCTGCTTTGTACAGACGTTCCCCTGAGAGTCAGGCTCCAGGATTCCGATGCTCCACTGACAATTTACTGTATCCCTCAAACCCTCGTTATAACAATGGAACAAAGAAATTGCATCGCAGTTCAATTATACAGTCCCTAAGAGACTTCTCTCCAAGTGACTAATGTGGCGACCTGCATTGCACAGACGTTCCCCTGAGAGTCAGGTTCCAGGATTCCGATGCTCCAGTGACAATTTACTGTATCCCTCAAACCCTCGTAATGACAATGGAACAAAGAAATTGCATCGCAGTTCAACCCTACAGTCCCTATGAGAGTTCTCTCAAAGTGCCTAATGTGGCGTCATGCATTGTAGAGACGTTCCCCTGAGATTCAGGCTCCAGGATTCCGATGCTCCAGTGACAATTTACTGTATCTCTCAAACCCTCGTAATGACAATGGAACAAAGAAATTACATCCCATTTCAATTCTACAGTCCCTAAGAGACTTCTCTCCAAGTGACTAATGTAGCGACGTGCATTGTACAGACGTTCCCCTGAGAGTCAGGCTCCAGGATTCCGAAGCTCCACTGACAATTTACTGTATCCCCTAAACCCTCATAATGACAATGGAACACAGAATTGCATCGCAGTTCAATTCTACAGTCCCTAAGAGACTTCTCTCCAAGTGACTAATACGGCGATGTGCATTGTACGGACGTTCCCCTGAGAGTCAGGCTCCAGGATTCCGATGCTCCAGTGACAATTTACTGTGTCCCTCAAACCCACGTAATGACAATGGTACAAAGAAATTGCATCGCAGTTCAATTATACAGTCCCTAAGAGACTTCTCCCCAAGTGACTAATGTGGCGACCTGCATTGTACAGACGTTCCCCTGAGAGTCAGTCTCCAGGATTCCGAAGCTCCAGTGACAATTTACTGTATCCCTCAAACCCTCGTTATAACAATGGAACAAAGAAATTGCATCGCAGTTCAATTATACAGTCCCTAAGAGACTTCTCTCCAAGTGACTAATGTGGCGACCTGCATTGTACAGACGTTCCCCTGAGAGTCAGGTTCCAGGATTCCGATGCTCCACTGACAATTTACTGTATCCCTCAAACCCTCGTAATGACAATGGAACAAAGAAATTGCATCGCAGTTCAACCCTACAGTCCCTATGAGACTTCTCTCAAAGTGCCTAATGTGGCGTCATGCATCGTAGAGACGTTCCCCTGTGATTCAGGCTCCAGGATTCCGATGCTCCAGTGACAATTTACTGTATCCCTCAAACGCTCCTAATGACAATGGAACAAAGAAATTGTATCGCAGTTCAATTCTACAGTCCCTAAGATACTTCTCTTCAAATGACTAATGTGGCGACGTGCATTGTACAGACTTTCCCCTGAGAGTCAGGCTCCAGTATTCCGATGCTCCAGTGACAATTTACTGTATCCCTCAAACCCTCGTAATGACAATGGAACAAAGAAATTGCATCGCAGTTCAATTCTACAATCTCTAATAGACTTCTCTCCAAGTGACTAATGTGGCGACGTGTATTGTACAGACTTTCCCCTGAGAGTCAGGCTCCAGGATTCCGATGCTCCAGTGACAATTTACTGTATCCCTCAAATCCTCGTAATGACAATGGAACAAAGAAATTGCATCGCAGTTCAATTATACAGTCCCTAAGAGACTTCTCCCCAAGTGACTAATGTGGCGACCTGCATTGTACAGACGTTCCCCTGAGAGTCAGGCTCCAGGATTCCGAAGCTCCAGTGACAATTTACTGTATCCCTCAAACCCTCGTTATAACAATGGAACAAAGAAATTGCATCGCAGTTCAATTATACAGTCCCTAAGAGACTTCTCTCCAAGTGACTAATGTGGCGACCTGCATTGTACAGACGTTCCCCTGAGAGTCAGGTTCCAGGATTCCGATGCTCCACTGACAATTTACTGTATCCCTCAAACCCTCGTAATGACAATGGAACAAAGAAATTGCATCGCAGTTCAACCCTACAGTCCCTATGAGACTTCTCTCAAAGTGCCTAATGTGGCGTCATGCATTGTAGAGACGTTCCCCTGAGATTCAGGCTCCAGGATTCCGATGCTCCAGTGACAATTTACTGTATCCCTCAAACGCTCCTAATGACAATGGAACAAAGAAATTGCATCGCAGTTGAATTCTACAATCTCTAATAGACTTCTCTCCAAGTGACTAATGTGGCGACGTGCATTGTACAGACTTTCTCCTGAGAGTCAGGCTACAGGATTCCGATGCTCCAGTGACAATTTACTGTATCCCTCAAATCCTCGTAATGACAATGGAACAAAGAAATTGCATCGCAGTTCAATTCTACAGTCCCTAAGAGACTTCTATTAAAGTGAATAATATGGCGACGTGCATTGTACGGACGTTCCCCTAAGAGTCAGGCTCCAGGATTCCGATGCTCCAGTGACAATTTAGTGTATCCCTCAATCTCTCGTAATGACAATGGAACAAAGAAATTGCATCGCAGTTCAATTCTATAGTCCCCAAGAGACTTCTCCCCAAGTGACTAATGTGGCGACGTGCATTGTACAGACGTTCGCCTGAGAGTCAGGCTCCAGCATTCCGATGCTCCACTGACAATTTACTGTATCCCTCAAACCCTCGTAATGACAATGGAACAAAGAATTTGCATCGCAGTTCAATTCTACAGTCCCTAAGAAACTTCTCTCCAAGTGAATAATGTGACGACGTGCATTGTACAAACGTTCCCCCGAGAGTCAGGCTCCAAGACTCCGATGCTCCAGTGACAATTTACTGTATCCCTCAAACCCTCGTAATGACAATGGAACAAAGAAATTGCATCGCAGTTCAGTTCTATAGTCCCCAAGAGACTTCTCCCCAAGTGAATAATGTGGTGATGTGCATTGTACAGACGGTCTCCTGAGAGTCAGGCTCCAGGATTCCGAAGCTCCAGTGACAATTTACTGTATCCCTGAAACCGTGGTAATGAGAATGAAACAAAGAAATTGCATCGCTGTTCAATTCTACAGTCTTTAAGAGACTTCTCTCCAAGTGACTAATGTGGCGTCGTGCATTGTACAGACGTTCCCCTGAAGGTCAGGCTCCAGAATTCCGAAGCTCCAGTGACAATTTACTGTATCCCTGAAACCGTGGTAATGAGAATGAAACAAAGAAATTGCATCGCAGTTCCATTCTACAGTCCCTAAAAGACTTCTCTCCAAGTGGCTAATGTGGCGATATGCATTGTACAGACGTTCCCCTGAGAGTCAGGCTCCAGCATTCCGATGCTCCACTGACAATTTACTGTATCCCTCAAACCCTCGTAATGACAATGGAACAAAGAAATTGCATCGCAGTTCAATTCCACAGTTCCTAAGCGACTTCTCTCCAAGTGACTAATGTGTCGACGTGCAATGTACAGACGTTCCCCTGAGAGTCAGTCTCCAGGATTCCGAAGCTCCAGTGACAATTTACTGTATCCCTCAAACCGTGGTAATTCTAATGAAACAAAGAAATTGCATCGCTGCTCAATTCTACAGTCCCTAAGAGACTTCTCCGAGTGACTAATGTGGCGACGTGCATTGTACAAACGTTCCCCTGAGAGTCAGGCTCCAGGATTCCGATGCTCCACTGACAATTTACTGTATCCCTCAAACCCTCGTAATGACAATGGAACAAAGAAATTGCATCGCAGTTCAACCCTACAGTCCCTATGAGACTTCTCTCAAAGTGCCTAATGTGGCGTCATGCATTGTAGAGACGTTCCCCTGAGATTCAGGCTCCAGGATTCCGATGCTCCAGTGACAATTTACTGTATCTCTCAAACCCTCGTAATGACAATGGAACAAAGAAATTACATCCCATTTCTATTCTACAGTCCCTAAGAGACTTCTCTCCAAGTGACTAATGTAGCGACGTGCATTGTACAGACGTTCCCCTGAGAGTCAGTCTCCAGGATTCCGAAGCTCCACTGACAATTTACTGTATCCCCTAAACCCTCATAATGACAATGGAACACAGAAATTGCATCGCAGTTCAATTCTACAGTCCCTAAGAGACTTCTCTCCAAGTGACTAATACGGCGATGTGCATTGTACGGACGTTCCCCTGAGAGTCAGGCACCAGGATTAAGATGCTCCACTGACAATTTACTGTATCCCTCAAACCCTCGTAATGACAATGGAACAAAGAGATTGCATCGCAGTTCAATTCTACAGTCCCTAAGAGACTTCCCTCCAAGTGACTAATGTGGCGTCGTGCATTGTACAGACGTTCCCCTGAGAGTCAGGCTCCAGGATTTCGATGCTCCAGTGACAATTTACTGTGTCCCTCAAACCCACGTAATGACAATGGAACAAAGAAATTGCATCGCAGTTCAATTATACAGTCCCTAAGAGATTTCTCCCCAAGTGACTAATGTGGTGACCTGCATTGTACAGACGTCCCCCTGAGAGTCAGGCTCCAGGATTCCGAAGCTCCAGTGACAATTTACTGTATCCCTCAAACCCTCGTTATAACAATGGAACATAGAAATTGCATCGCAGTTCAATTATACAGTCCCTAAGAGACTTCTCTCCAAGTGACTAATGTGGCGACCTGCATTGTACAGACGTTCCTCTGAGAGTCAGGTTCCAGGATTCCGATGCTCCACTGACAATTTACTGTATCCCTCAAACCCTCGTAATGACAATGGAACAAAGAAATTGCATCGCAGTTCAACCCTACAGTCCCTATGAGACTTCTCTCAAAGTGCCTAATGTGGCGTCATGCATTGTAGAGACGTTCCCCTGAGATTCAGGCTCCAGGATTCCGATGCTCCAGTGACAATTTACTGTATCCCTCAAACGCTCCTAATGACAATGGAACAAAGAAATTGTATCGCAGTTCAATTCTACAGTCCCTAAGATACTTCTCTCCAAATGACTAATGTGGTGACGTGCATTGTACAGACTTTCCCCTGAGAGTCAGGCTCCAGTATTCCGATGCTCCAGTGACAATTTACTGTATCCCTCAAACCCTCGTAATGACAATGGAACAAAGAAATTGCATCGCAGTTCAATTCTACAATCTCTAATAGACTTCTCTCCAAATGACTAATGTGGCGACGTGCATTGTACAGACTTTCCCCTGAGAGTCAGGCTCCAGGATTCCGATGCTCCAGTGACAATTTACTGTATCCCTCAAATCCTCGTAATGACAATGGAACAAAGAAATTGCATCGCAGTTCAATTCTACAGTCATTAAGAAACTTCTCTCCAAGTGAATAATGTGGCGACGTGCATTGTACAAACGTTCCCCTGAGAGTCAGGCTCCAGGATTCCGATGCTCCAGTGACATTTTACTGTATCCCTCAAACCCTCGTAATGACAATGGAACAAAGATATTGCATCGCAGTTCAGTTCTATAGTCCCCAAGAGACTTCTCCCCAAGTGAATAATGTGGTGATGTGCATTGTACAGACGGTCTCCTGAGAGTCAGGCTCCAGGATTCCGAAGCTCCAGTGACAATTTACTGTATCCCTGAAACCGTGGTAATGAGAATGAAACAAAGAAATTGCATCGCAGTTCAATTCTACAGTCCCTAAAAGACTTCTCTCCAAGTGACTAATGTGGCGATGTGCATTGTACAGACGTTCCCCTGAGAGTCAGGCTCCAGCATTCCGATGCTCTACTGACAATTTACTGTATCCCTCAAACCCTCGTAATGACAATGGAACAAAGAAATTGCATCGCAGTTCAATTCTACAGTCCCTAAGAGACTTCTCTCCAAGTGAATAATGTGGCGACGTGCATTGTACAAACGTTCCCCTGAGAGTCAGGCTCCAGGATTCCGATGCTCCAGTGACAATTTACTGTATCCCTCAAACCCTCGTAATGACAATGGAACAAAGAAATTGCATCGCAGTTCAATTCTACAGTTCCTAAGCGACTTCTCTCCAAGTGACTAATGTGGCGACGTGCATTGTACAGACGTTCCCCTGAGAGTCAGGCTCCAGGATTCCGAAACTCCAGTGACAATTTACTGTATCCCTCAAACCGTGGTAATTCTAATGAAACAAAGAAATTGCATCGCTGTTCAATTCTACAGTCTTTAAGAGACTTCTCTCCAAGTGACTAATGTGGCGTCGTGCATTGTACAGACGTTCCCCTGAAGATCAGGCTCCAGAATTCCGAAGCTCCAGTGACAATTTACTGTATCCCTGAAACCGTGGTAATGAGAATGAAACAAAGAAATTGCATCGCACTTCCATTCTACAGTCCCTAAAAGACTTCTCTCCAAGTGACTAATGTGGCGATATGCATTGTACAGACGTTCCCCTGAGAGTCAGGCTCCAGCATTCCGATGCTCCACTGACAATTTACTGTATCCCTCAAACCCTCGTAATGACAATGGAACAAAGAAATTGCATCGCAGTTCAATTCCACAGTTCCTAAGCGACTTCTCTCCAAGTGACTAATGTGTCGACGTGCATTGTACAGACGTTCCCCTGAGAGTCAGGCTCCAGGATTCCGAAGCTCCCGTGACAATTTACTGTATCCCTCAAACCGTGGTAATTCTAATGAAACAAAGAAATTGCATCGCTGCTCAATTCTACAGTCCCTAAGAGACTTCTCCGAGTGACTAATGTGGCGACGTGCATTGTACAAACGTTCCCCTCAGAGTCAGGCTCCAGGATTCCGATGCTCCACTGACAATTTACTGTATCCCTCAAACCCTCGTAATGACAATGGAACAAAGAAATTGCATCGCAGTTCAACCCTACAGTCCCTATGAGACTTCTCTCAAAGTGCCTAATGTGGCGTCATGCATTGTAGAGACGTTCCCCTGAGATTCAGGCTCCAGGATTCCGATGCTCCAGTGACAATTAACTGTATCTCTCAAACCCTCGTAATGACAATGGAACAAAGAAATTACATCCCATTTCAACCCTACAGTCCCTATGAGACTTCTCTCAAAGTGCCTAATGTGGCGTCATGCATTGTAGAGACGTTCCCCTGAGATTCAGGCTCCAGGATTCCGGTGCTCCAGTGACAATTTACTGTATCCCTCAAACGCTCCTAATGACAATGGAACAAAGAAATTGCATCGCAGTTCAATTCTACAGTCCCTAAGATACGTCTCTCCAAATGACTAATGTGGCGACGTGCATTGTACAGACTTTCCCCTGAGAGTCAGGCTAGAGTATTCCGATGCTCCAGTGACAATTTACTGTATCCCTCAAACCCTCGTAATGACAATGGAACATAGAAATTGCATCGCAGTTCAATTCTACAATCTCTAATAGACTTCTCTCCAAGTGACTAATGTGGCGACGTGCATTGTACAGACTTTCCCCTGAGAGTCAGGCTCCAGGATTCCGATGCTCCAGTGACAATTTACTGTATCCCTCAAATTCTCGTAATGACAATGGAACAAAGAAATTGCATCGCAGTTCAGTTCTATAGTCCCCAAGAGACTTCTCCCCAAGTGAATAATGTGGTGATGTGCATTGTACAGACGGTCTCCTGAGAGTCAGGCTCCAGGATTCCGAAGCTCCAGTGACAATTTACTGTATCCCTGAAACCGTGGTAATGAGAATGAACAAAGAAATTGCATCGCAGTTCAATTCTACAGTCCCTAAAAGACTTCTCTCCAAGTGACTAATGTGGCGATGTGCATTGTACAGACGTTCCCCTGAGAGTCAGGCTCCAGCATTCCGATGCTCCACTGACAATTTACTGTATCCCTCAAACCCTCGTAATGACAATGGAACAAAGAAATTGCATCACAGTTCAATTCTACAGTCCCTAAGAGACTTCTCTCCAAGTGAATAATGTGGCGACGTGCATTGTACAAACGTTCCCCTGAGAGTCAGGCTCCAGGATTCCGATGCTCCAGTGACAATTTACTGTATCCCTCAAACCCTCGTAATGACAATGGAACAAAGAAATTGCATCGCAGTTCAATTCTACAGTTCCTAAGCGACTTCTCTCCAAGAGACTAATGTGGCGACGTGCATTGTACAGACGTTCCCCTGAGAGTCAGGCTCCAGGATTCCGAAACTCCAGTGACAATTTACTGTATCCCTCAAACCGTGGTAATTCTAATGAAACAAAGAAATTGCATCGCTGTTCAATTCTACAGTCTTTAAGAGACTTCTCTCCAAGTGACTAATGTGGCGTCGTGCATTGTACAGACGTTCCCCTGAAGGTCAGGCTCCAGAATTCCGAAGCTCCAGTGACAATTTACTGTATCCCTCAAACCGTGGTAATTCTAATGAAACAAAGAAATTGCATCGCTGCTCAATTCTACAGTCCCTAAGAGACTTCTCCGAGTGACTAATGTGGCGACGTGCATTGTACAAACGTTCCCCTGAGAGTCAGGCTCCAGGATTCCGATGCTCCACTGACAATTTACTGTATCCCTCAAACCCTCGTAATGACAATGGAACAAAGAAATTGCATCGCAGTTCAACCCTACAGTCCCTATGAGACTTCTCTCAAAGTGCCTAATGTGGCGTCATGCATTGTAGAGACGTTCCCCTGAGATTCAGGCTCCAGGATTCCGATGCTCCAGTGACAATTTACTGTATCTCTCAAACCCTCGTAATGGCAATGGAACAAAGAAATTACATCCCATTTCAATTCTACAGTCCCTAAGAGACTTCTCTCCAAGTGACTAATGTAGCGACGTGCATTGTACAGACGTTCCCCTGAGAGTCAGGCTCCAGGATTCCGAAGCTCCTCTGACAATTTACTGTATCCCCTAAACCCTCATAATGACAATGGAACACAGAAATTGCATCGCAGTTCAATTCTACAGTCCCTAAGAGACTTCTCTCCAAGTGACTAATACGGCGATGTGCATTGTACGGACGTTCCCCTGAGGGTCAGGCTCCAGGATTCCGATGCTCCACTGACAATTTACTGTATCCCTCAAACCCTCGTAATGACAATGGAACAAAGAGATTGCATCGCAGTTCAATTCTATAGTCCCTAAGAGGCTTCCCTCCAAGTGACTAATGTGGCGTCGTGCATTGTACAATCGTTCCCCTGAGAGTAAGGCTCCAGGATTTCGATGCTCCAGTGACAATTTACTGTGTCCCTCAAACCCACGTAATGACAATGGAACAAAGAAATTGCATCGCAGTTCAATTATACAGTCCCTAAGAGACTTCTCCCCAAGTGACTAATGTGGCGACCTGCATTGTACAGACGTTCCCCTGAGAGTCAGGCTCCAGGATTCCTAAGCTCCAGTGACAATTTACTGTATCCCTCAAACCCTCGTTATAACAATGGAACAAAGAAATTGCATCGCAGTTCAATTATACAGTCCCTAAGAGACTTCTCTCCAAGTGACTAATGTGGCGACCTGCATTGTACAGACGTTCCCCTGAGAGTCAGGTTCCAGGATTCCGATGCTCCACTGACAATTTACTGTATCCCTCAAACCCTCGTAATGACAATGAAACAAAGAAATTGCATCGCAGTTCAACCCTACAGTCCCTATGAGACTTCTCTCAAAGTGCCTAATGTGGCGTCATGCATTGTAGAGACGTTCCCCTGAGATTCAGGCTCCAGGATTCCGATGCTCCAGTGACAATTTACTATATCCCTCAAACGCTCCTAATGACAATGGAACAAAGAAATTGCATCGCAGTTCAATTCTACAGTCCCTAAGATACTTCTCTCCAAGTGACTAATGTGGCGACGTGCATTGTACAGACTTTCCCCTGAGAGTCAGGCTCCAGTATTCCGATGCTCCAGTGACAATTTAGTGTATCCCTCAAATCCTCGTAATGACAATGGAACAAAGAAATTGCATCGCAGTTCAATTCTACAGTCCCTAAGAGACTTCTATCCAAGTGAATAATGTGGCGACGTGCATTGTACGGACGTTCCCCTAACAGTCAGGCTCCAGGATTCCGATGCTCCAGTGACAATTTAGTGTATCCCTCAATCTCTCGTAATGACAATGGAACAAAGAAATTGCATCGCAGTTCAATTCTACAGTCCCCAAGAGACTTCTCCCCAAGTGACTAATGTGGCGACGTGCATTGTACAGACGTTCGCCTGAGAGTCAGGCTCCAGCATTCCGATGCTCCACTGACAATTTACTGTATCCCTCAAACCCTCGTAATGACAATGGAACAAAGAAATTGCATCGCAGTTCAATTCTACAGTCCCTAAGAAACTTCTCTCCAAGTGAATAATGTGGCGACGTGCATTGTACAAACGTTCCCCTGAGAGTCAGGCTCCAGGATTCCGATGCTCCAGTGACAATTTACTGTATCCCTCAAACCCTCGTAATGACAATGGAACAAAAAAATTGCATCGCAGTTAAACCCTACAGTCCCTATGAGACTTCTCTCAAAGTGCCTAATGTGGCGTCATGCATTGTAGAGACGTTCCCCTGAGATTCAGGCTCCAGGATTCCGATGCTCCAGTGACAATTTACTGTATCCCTCAAACGCTCCTAATGACAATGGAACAAAGAAATTGCATCGCAGTTCAATTCTACAGTCCCCAAGAGACTTTTCTCCAAGTGACTAATGTGGCGACTTGCATTGTACAGACGTTCCCCTGAAATTCAAGCTCCAGGATTCCGATACTCCACTGACAATTTACTGTATCCCTCAAACCCTCGTAATGACAATGGAACAAAAAAATTGCATCGCAGTTCAATTCTACAGTCCCTAAGACACTTCTCTCCAAGTGACTAATGTGGCGACGTGCATTGTACAGACGTTCCCCTGAGAGTCAGGCTCCAGGATTCCGGTGCTCCACTGATAATTTGCTGTATTCCTCAAACCCTCGTAATGACAATCGAACAAAGAAATTGCATTGCATTTCAATTCTACAGTCCCTGAGAGGCTTCTCTCCAAGTGACTAATGTGGCGACGTGCATTGTACAGACGTTCCCCTGAGAGTAAGGCTCCAGGATTTCGATGCTCCAGTGACTATTTACTGTGTCCCTCAAACCCTCGTAATGACAATGGAACAAAGAAATTGCATCACAGTTCAAATCTACAGTCCCTAAGAGACTTCTCTCCAACTGAATAATGTGGCGATGTGCATTGTACAGACATGCCTCTGAGAGTCAGGCTCCACGATTCCGATGCTCCAGTGACAATTTACTGTATCCCTCAAACCCTCGTAATAACAATGGAACAAAGAAATTGCATCGCAGTCCAATTCTACAGTCCCTAAGAGACTTCTTTCCAAGTGACTAATGCGGCGACGTGCATTGTACAGACTTTCCCCTGAGAGTCAGGCTCCAGTATTCCGATGCTCCACTGACAATTTGCTGTATCCCTCAAACCCTCACAATGACAATGGAACAAAGAAATTGCATCGCAGTTCAATTCTACAATCCCTAAGAGACTTCTCTCCAAGTGACTAATGTGGCGACGTGCATTGTACAGACTTTCCCCTGAGAGTCACGCTCCAGGATTCCGATGCTCCAGTGACAATTTACTGTACCCGTCAAACCGTCGTAATGACAATGGGACAAAGATATTCCATCGCAGTTCAATTCTACAGTCCCTAAGAGACTTCTCTCCAAGTGACTAATACGGCGATGTGCATTGTATGGACGTTCCCCTGAGAGTCAGGCTCCAGGTTTCCGATGCTCCACTGACAATTTACTGTATCCCTCAAACCCTCGTAATCACAATGGAACAAAGAAATTGCGTCGCAGTTCAACCCTACAGTCCCTATGAGACTTCTCTCCAAGTGACTAATGTGGCGACGTGCATTGTACAGACGTTCGCCTGAGAGTCAGGCTCCAGGATTCCGATACACCAGTGACAATTTACTGTATCCCTCAAACCCTCGTTATAACAGTGGAACAAAGAAATTGCATCGCAGTTCAATTCTACAGTCCCTAAGAGACTTCTCTCCAAGTGACTAATGTGGCGACCTGCATTGTACAGACGTTCCCCTGAGAGTCAGGCACCAGGATTTCGATGCTCCAGTGACAATTTACTGTGTCCCTCAAACCCTCGTAATGACAATGGAACAAACAATTTGCATCGCACTTCAATTATACAGTCCCTAAGAGACTTCTCTCCAAGTGACTAATGTGGCGACGTGCATTGTACAGACGTTCCCCTGAGAGTCAGGCTCCAGGATACCGAAGCTCCACTGACAATTTACTGTATCCCTCAAACCCTCGTTATAACAATGGAACAAAGAAATTGCATCGCAGTTCAATTATACAGTCCCTAAGAGACTTCTCTCCAAGTGACTAATGTGGCGACCTGCATTGTACAAACGTTCCCCTGAGAGTCAGGTTCCAGGATTCCGATGCTCCACTGACAATTTACTGTATCCCTCAAACCCTCATAATGACAATGGAACACAGAAATTGCATCGCAGTTCAATTCTACAGTCATTAAGAGACTTCCCTCCAAGTGACTAATGTGGCGACGTGCATTCTACAGACGGTCTCCTGAGAGTCAGGATCCAGGACTCCGATGCTCCACTGACAATTTACTGTATCCCTCAAACGCTCCTAATGACAATGGAACAAAGAAATTGCATCGCAGTTCAATTCTACAATCCCTAAGAGACTTCTCTCCAAGTGACTAATGTGGCGACGTGCATTGTACAGACGTTCCCCTTTGAGTCACGCTCCAGGATTCCGATGCTCCACTGACAATTTACTGTATCCCTCAAACCGTCGTAATGACAATGGAACAAAGAAATTGCATCGCAGTTCAATTCTACAGTCCCTAAGAGACTTCTCTCCAAGTGACTAATACGGCGATGTGCATAGTACGGACGTTCCCCTGAGAGTCAGGCTCCAGGATTCCGATCCTCCACTGACAATTTACTGTATCCCTCAAACCCTCGTAATGACAATGGAACAAAGAGATTGCATCGCAGTTCAATTCTACAGTCCCTAAGAGACTTCTCTCCAAGTGACTAATGTGGCGACGTGCATTGTACAGACGTTCCCCTGAGAGTCAGGCTCCAGGATTTCGATGCTCCAGTGACAATTTACTGTGTCCCTCAAACCCACGTAATGACAATGGAACAAAGAAATTGCATCGCAGTTCAATTATACAGTCCCTAAAAGACTTCTCTCCAAGTGACTAATGTGGCGACCTGCATTGTACAGACGTTCCCCTGAGAGTCAGGTTTCAGGATTCCGATGCTCCACTGACAAATTACTGTATCCCTCAAACCCTCGTAATGACAGTGGAACACAGAAATTGCATCGCAGTTCAACCCTACAGTCCCTATGAGACTTTTCTCAAAGTGCCTAATGTGGCGTCATGCATTGTAGAGACGTTACCCTGAGATTCAGGCTCCAGGATTCCGATGCTCCAGTGACAATTTACTGTATCTCTCAAACCCTCGTAATGACAATGGAACAAAGAAATTACATCCCAGTTCAATTTTACAGTCCCTAAGAGACTTCTCTCAAAGTGACTAATGTAGCGACGTGCATTGTACGGACGTTCCCCTAAGAGTCAGGCTCCAGGATTCCGATGCTCCAGTGACAATTTAGTGTATCCCTCAAATCCTCGTAATGACAATCGAACAAAGAAATTGCATCGCAGTTCAATTCTACAGTCCCCAAGAGACTTCTCCCCAAGTGACTAATGTGGCGACGTGCATTGTACAGACGTTCGCCTGAGAGTCAGGCTCCAGCATTCCGATGCTCCACTGACAATTTACTGTATCCCTCAAACCCTCGTAATGACAATGGAACAAAGAAATTGCATCGCAGTTCAATTCTACAGTCCCTAAGAAACTTCTCTCCAAGTGAATAATGTGGCGACGTGCATTGTACAAACGTTCCCCTGAGAGTCAGGCTCCAGGATTCCGATGCTCCAGTGACAATTTACTGTATCCCTCAAACCCTCGTAATGACAATGGAACAAAGAAATTGCATCGCAGTTCAGTTCTATAGTCCCCAAGAGACTTCTCCTCAAGTGAATAATGTGGTGACGTGCATTGTACAGACGGTCTCCTTAAAGTCAGGCTCCAGGATTCCGAAGCTCCAGTGACAATTTACTGTATCCCTGAAACCGTGGTAATGAGAATGAAACAAAGAATTTGCATCGCAGTTCAATTATACAGTCCCTAAGAGACTTCTCTCCAAGTGACTAATGTGGCGATGTGCATTGTACAGACGTTTCCCAGAGAGTCAGGCTCCAGCATTCCGATGCTCCACTGACAATTTACTGTATCCCTCAAACCCTCGTAATGACAATGGAACAAAGAAATTGCATCGCAGTTCAATTCTACAGTCCCTAAGAGACTTCTCTCCAAGTGAATAATGTGGCGACGTGCATTGTACAAACGTTCCCCTGAGAGTCAGGCTCCAGGATTCCGATGCTCCAGTGACAATTTACTGTATCCCTCAAACCCTCGTAATGACAATGGAACAAAGAAATTGCATCGCAGTTCAATTCCACAGTTCCTAAGCGACTTCTCTCCAAGTGACTAATGTGGCGACGTGCATTGTACAGACGTTCCCCTGAGAGTCAGGCTCCAGGATTCCGAAGCTCCAGTGACAATTTACTGTATCCCTCAAACCGTGGTAATTCTAATGAAACAAAGAAATTGCATCGCTGCTCAATTCTACAGTCCCTAAGAGACTTCTCCGAGTGACTAATGTGGCGACGTGCATTGTACAAACGTTCCCCTGAGAGTCAGGCTCCAGGATTCCGATGCTCCAGTGACAATTTACTGTATCCCTCAAACCCTCGTAATGACAATGGAACAAAGAAATTGCATCGCAGTTCAATTCTACAGTCCCCAAGAGACTTCTCTCCAAGTGACTAATATGGCGACGTGCATTGTACAGACGCTTCCCTGAAATTCAAGCTCCAGGATTCCGATACTCCACTGACCATTTACTGTATCCCTCAAACCCTCGTAATGACAATGGAACAAAAAAATTGCATCGCAGTTCAATTCTACAGTCCCTAAGAGACTTCTCTCCAAGTGACTAATGAGGCGACGTGCATTGTACAGACGTTCCTCTTTGGTTCAGGCTCCAGGATTCCGATGCTACACTGACAATTTACTGTATCCCTCAAACCCTCGTAATGACAATGGAACAAAGAAATTGCATCGCAGTTCAACTCTACAGTCTCTATGAGACATCTCTCCAAGTGCCTAATGTGGCGTCATGCATTGTAGAGACGTTCCCCTGAGATTCAGGCTCCTGGATTCCGAAGCTCCAGTGACAATTTACAGTATCTCTCAAACCCTCATAATGACAATGGAACAAAGAAATTGCATCCCAGTTCAATTCTACAGTCCCTAAGAGACTTCTCTCCAACTGAATAATGTGGCGATGTGCATTGTACAGACATGCCTCTGAGAGTCAGGCTCCACGATTCCGATGCTCCAGTGACAATTTACTGTATCCCTCAAACCCTCGTAATAACAATGGAACAAAGAAATTGCATCGCAGTCCAATTCTACAGTCCCTAAGAGACTTCTCTCCAAGTGACTAATGCGGCGACGTGCATTGTACAGACTTTCCCCTGAGAGTCAGGCTCCAGTATTCCGATGCTCCACTGACAATTTGCTGTATCCCTCAAACCCTCACAATGACAATGGAACAAAGAAATTGCATCGCAGTTCAATTCTACAGTCCCTAAGAGACTTCTCTCCAAGTGACTAATACGGCGATGTGCATTGTATGGACGTTCCCCTGAGAGTCAGGCTCCAGGTTTCCGATGCTCCACTGACAATTTACTGTATCCCTCAAACCCTCGTAATCACAATGGAACAAAGAAATTGCGTCGCAGTTCAACCCTACAGTCCCTATGAGACTTCTCTCCAAGTGACTAATGTGGCGACGTGCATTGTACAGACGTTCGCCTGAGAGTCAGGCTCCAGGATTCCGATACACCAGTGACAATTTACTGTATCCCTCAAACCCTCGTTATAACAGTGGAACAAAGAAATTGCATCGCAGTTCAATTCTACAGTCCCTAAGAGACTTCTCTCCAAGTGACTAATGTGGCGACCTGCATTGTACAGACGTTCCCCTGAGAGTCAGGCACCAGGATTTCGATGCTCCAGTGACAATTTACTGTGTCCCTCAAACCCTCGTAATGACAATGGAACAAACAATTTGCATCGCACTTCAATTATACAGTCCCTAAGAGACTTCTCTCCAAGTGACTAATGTGGCGACGTGCATTGTACAGACGTTCCCCTGAGAGTCAGGCTCCAGGATTCCGATGCTCCACTGACAATTTACTGTATCCCTCAAACCCTCGTTATAACAATGGGACAAAGAAATTGCATCGCAGTTCAATTATACAGTCCCTAAGAGACTTCTCTCCAAGTGACTAATGTGGCGACCTGCATTGTACAAACGTTCCCCTGAGAGTCAAGTTCCAGGATTCCGATGCTCCACTGACAATTTACTGTATCCCTCAAACCCTCATAATGACAATGGAACACAGAAATTGCATCGCAGTTCAATTCTACAGTCATTAAGAGACTTCCCTCCAAGTGACTAATGTGGCGACGTGCATTCTACAGACGGTCTCCTGAGAGTCAGGATCCAGGACTCCGATGCTCCACTGACAATTTACTGTATCCCTCAAACGCTCCTAATGACAATGGAACAAAGAAATTGCATCGCAGTTCAATTCTACAATCCCTAAGAGACTTCTCTCCAAGTGACTAATGTGGCGACGTGCATTGTACAGACGTTCCCCTTTGAGTCACGCTCCAGGATTCCGATGCTCCAGTGACAATTTACTGTATCCCTCAAACCGTCGTAATGACAATGGAACAAAGAAATTGCATCGCAGTTCAATTCTACAGTCCCTAAGAGACTTCTCTCCAAGTGACTAATACGGCGATGTGCATAGTACGGACGTTCCCCTGAGAGTCACGCTCCAGGATTCCGATCCTCCACTGACAATTTACTGTATCCCTCAAACCCTCGTAATGACAATGGAACAAAGAGATTGCATCGCAGTTCAATTCTACAGTCCCTAAGAGACTTCCCTCCAAGTGACTAATGTGGCGACGTGCATTGTACAGACGTTCCCCTGAGAGTCAGGCTCCAGGATTTCGATGCTCCAGTGACAATTTACTGTGTCCCTCAAACCCACGTAATGACAATGGAACAAAGAAATTGCATCGCAGTTCAATTATACAGTCCCTAAAAGACTTCTCTCCAAGTGACTAATGTGGCGACCTGCATTGTACAGACGTTCCCCTGAGAGTCAGGTTTCAGGATTCCGATGCTCCACTGACAAATTACTGTATCCCTCAAACCCTCGTAATGACAGTGGAACACAGAAATTGCATCGCAGTTCAACCCTACAGTCCCTATGAGACTTTTCTCAAAGTGCCTAATGTGGCGACATGCATTGTAGAGACGTTACCCTGAGATTCAGGCTCCAGGATTCCGATGCTCCAGTGACAAATTACTGTATCTCTCAAACCCTCGTAATGACATGGAACAAAGAAATTACATCCCAGATCAATTCTACAGTCCCTAAGAGACTTCTCTCAAAGTGACTAATGTAGCGACGTGCATTGTACGGACGTTCCCCTAAGAGTCAGGCTCCAGGATTCCGATGCTCCAGTGACAATTTAGTGTATCCCTCAAATCCTCGTAATGACAATGGAACAAAGAAATTGCATCGCAGTTCAATTCTACAGTCCCTAAGAGACTTCTCTCCAAGTGACTAATGTGGCGACGTGCATTGTACAGACGTTCCTCTTTGGTTCAGGCTCCAGGATTCCGATGCTACACTGACAATTTACTGTATCCCTCAAACCCTCGTAATGACAATGGAACAAAGAAATTGCATCGCAGTTCAACTCTACAGTCTCTATGAGACATCTCTCCAAGTGCCTAATGTGGCGTCATGCATTGTAGAGACGTTCCCCTGAGATTCAGGCTCCTGGATTCCGAAGCTCCAGTGACAATTTACAGTATCTCTCAAACCCTCATAATGACAATGGAACAAAGAAATTGCATCCCAGTTCAATTCTACAGTCCCTAAGAGACTTCTCTCCAAGTGAATAATGTGGCGACGTGCATTGTACAGACGTTCCCCTTTGAGTCACGCTCCAGGATTCCGATGCTCCAGTGACAATTTACTGTATCCCTCAAACCGTCGTAATGACAATGGAACAAAGAAATTGCATCGCAGTTCAATTCTACAGTCCCTAAGAGACTTCTCTCCAAGTGACTAATACGGCGATGTGCATAGTACGGACGTTCCCCTGAGAGTAAGGCTCCAGGATTCCGATCCTCCACTGACAATTTACTGTATCCCTCAAACCCTCGTAATGACAATGGAACAAAGAGATTGCATCGCAGTTCAATTCTACAGTCCCTAAGAGACTTCCCTCCAAGTGACTAATGTGGCGACGTGCATTGTACAGACGTTCCCCTGAGAGTCAGGCTCCAGGATTTCGATGCTCCAGTGACAATTTACTGTGTCCCTCAAACCCACGTAATGACAATGGAACAAAGAAATTGCATCGCAGTTCAATTATACAGTCCCTAAAAGACTTCTCTCCAAGTGACTAATGTGGCGACCTGCATTGTACAGACGTTCCCCTGAGAGTCAGGTTTCAGGATTCCGATGCTCCACTGACAAATTACTGTATCCCTCAAACCCTCGTAATGACAGTGGAACACAGAAATTGCATCGCAGTTCAACCCTACAGTCCCTATGAGACTTTTCTCAAAGTGCCTAATGTGGCGTCATGCATTGTAGAGACGTTCCCCTGAGATTCAGGCTCCTGGATTCCGAAGCTCCAGTGACAATTTACAGTATCTCTCAAACCCTCATAATGACAATGGAACAAAGAAATTGCATCCCAGTTCAATTCTACAGTCCCTAAGAGACTTCTCTCCAAGTGACTAATGTGGCGACGTGCATTGTACAGACGTTCCCCTGAGAGTCAGGCTCCAGGATTCCGGTGCTCCACTGATAATTTACTGTATTCCTCAAACCCTCGTAATGACAATCGAAAAAAGAAATTGCATTGCAGTTCAATTCTACAGTCCCTGAGAGGCTTCTCTCCATGTGACTAATGTGGCGACGTGCATTTTACAGACGTTCCCCTGAGAGTAAGGCCCCAGGATTTCGATGCTCAAGTGACTATTTACTGTGTCCCTCAAACCCTCGTAATGACAATGGAACAAAGAAATTGCATCACAGTTCAATTCTACAGTACCTAAGAGACTTCTCTCCAAGTGAATAATGTGGCGATGTGCATTGTACAGACATGCCTCTGAGAGTCAGGCTCCACGTTTCCGATGCTCCAGTGACAATTTACTGTATCCCTCAAACCCTCGTAATAACAATGGAACAAAGAAATTGCATCGCAGTCCAATTCTACAGTCCCTAAGAGACTTCTCTCCAAGTGACTAATGTGGCGACGTGCTTTGTACAGACGGTCTCCTGAGAGTCAGGCTCCAGGACTCCGATGCTCCACTGACAATTTACTGTATCCCTCAAACGCTCCTAATGACAATGGAACAAAGAAATTGCATCGCAGTTCAATTCTACAGTCCCTAAGATACTTCTCTCCAAGTGACTAATGTGGCGACGTGCATTGTACAGACTTTCCCCTGAGAGTCAGGCTCCAGTATTCCGATGCTCCAGTGACAATTTGCTGTATCCCTCAAACCCTCATAATGACAATGGAACAAAGAAATTGCATCGCAGTTCAATTCTACAATCCCTAAGAGACTTCTCTCCAAGTGACTAATGTGGCGACGTGCATTGTACAGACTTTCCCCTGAGAGTTACGCTCCAGGATTCCGATGCTCCAGTGACAATTTACTGTATCCCTCAAACCGTCGTAATGACAATGGGACAAAGAAATTCCATCGCTGTTCAATTCTACAGTCCCTAAGAGACTTCTCTCCAAGTGACTAATACGGCGATGTGCATTGTATGGACGTTCCCCTGAGAGTCATGCTCCAGGATTCCGATGCTCCACTGACAATTTACTGTATCCCTCAAACCCTCGTAATCACAATGGAACAAAGAAATTGCGTCGCAGTTCAACCCTACAGTCCCTATGAGACTTCTCTCCAAGTGACTAATGTGGCGACGTGCATTGTACAGACGTTCGCCTGAGAGTCAGGCTCCAGAATTCCGATGCACCAGTGACAATTTACTGTATCCCTCAATCCCTCGTTATAACAGTGGAACAAAGAAATTGCATCGCAGTTCAATTCTACAGTCCCTAAGAGACTTCTCTCCAAGTGACTAATGTTGCGACCTGCATTGTACAGACGTTCCCCTGAGAGTCAGGCTCCAGGATTTCGATGCTCCAGTGACAATTTACTGTGTCCCTCAAACCCTCGTAATGACAATGGAACAAAGAATTTGCATCGCACTTCAATTATACAGTCCCTAAGAGACTTCTCTCCAAGTGACTAATGTGGCGACGTGCATTGTACAGACGTTCCCCTGAGAGTCAGGCTCCAGGATTCCGATGCTCCACTGACAATTTACTGTATCCCTCAAACCATCAATATAACAATGGAACAAAGAAATTGCATCGCAGTTCAATTATACAGTCCCTAAGAGACTTCTCTCCAAGTGACTAATGTGGCGACCTGCATTGTACAGACGTTCCCCTGACAGTCAGGTTCCAGGATTCCGATGCTCCACTGACAATTTACTGTATCCCTCAAACCCCCATAATGACAGTGGAACACAGAAATTGCATCGCAGTTCAATTCTACAGTCATTAAGAGACTTCCCTCCAAGTGACTAATGTGGCGACGTGCATTGTACAGACTTTCCCCTGAGAGGCAGGCTCCAAGATTCCGATGCTCCACTGATAATTTACTGTATCCCTCAAACCCTCGTAGTGACAATGGAACAAAGAAATTGCATCGCAGTTCAATTCTACAGTCCCTAAGAGACTTCTCTCCAAGTGACTAATGTGGCGACGTGCATTGTACAGACGTTCCTCTTTGGTTCAGGCTCCAGGATTCCGATGCTACACTGACAATTTACTGTATCCCTCAAACCCTCGTAATGACAATGGAACAAAGAAATTGCATCGCAGTTCAACTCTACAGTCTCTATGAGACATCTCTCCAAGTGCCTAATGTGGCGTCATGCATTGTAGAGACGTTCCCCTGAGATTCAGGCTCCTGGATTCCGAAGCTCCAGTGACAATTTACAGTATCTCTCAAACCCTCATAATGACAATGGAACAAAGAAATTGCATCCCAGTTCAATTCTACAGTCCCTAAGAGACTTCTCTCCAAGTGAATAATGTGGCGACGTGCATTGTACAGACGTTCCCCTTTGAGTCACGCTCCAGGATTCCGATGCTCCAGTGACAATTTACTGTATCCCTCAAACCGTCGTAATGACAATGGAACAAAGAAATTGCATCGCAGTTCAATTCTACAGTCCCTAAGAGACTTCTCTCCAAGTGACTAATACGGCGATGTGCATAGTACGGACGTTCCCCTGAGAGTAAGGCTCCAGGATTCCGATCCTCCACTGACAATTTACTGTATCCCTCAAACCCTCGTAATGACAATGGAACAAAGAGATTGCATCGCAGTTCAATTCTACAGTCCCTAAGAGACTTCCCTCCAAGTGACTAATGTGGCGACGTGCATTGTACAGACGTTCCCCTGAGAGTCAGGCTCCAGGATTTCGATGCTCCAGTGACAATTTACTGTGTCCCTCAAACCCACGTAATGACAATGGAACAAAGAAATTGCATCGCAGTTCAATTCTACAGTCCCTAAGAGACTTCCCTCCAAGTGACTAATGTGGCGACGTGCATTGTACAGACGTTCCCCTGAGAGTCAGGCTCCAGGATTTCGATGCTCCAGTGACAATTTACTGTGTCCCTCAAACCCACGTAATGACAATGGAACAAAGAAATTGCATCGCAGTTCAATTATACAGTCCCTAAAAGACTTCTCTCCAAGTGACTAATGTGGCGACCTGCATTGTACAGACGTTCCCCTGAGAGTCAGGTTTCAGGATTCCGATGCTCCACTGACAAATTACTGTATCCCTCAAACCCTCGTAATGACAGTGGAACACAGAAATTGCATCGCAGTTCAACCCTACAGTCCCTATGAGACTTTTCTCAAAGTGCCTAATGTGGCGACATGCATTGTAGAGACGTTACCCTGAGATTCAGGCTCCAGGATTCCGATGCTCCAGTGACAAATTACTGTATCTCTCAAACCCTCGTAATGACATGGAACAAAGAAATTACATCCCAGATCAATTCTACAGTCCCTAAGAGACTTCTCTCAAAGTGACTAATGTAGCGACGTGCATTGTACGGACGTTCCCCTAAGAGTCAGGCTCCAGGATTCCGATGCTCCAGTGACAATTTAGTGTATCCCTCAAATCCTCGTAATGACAATGGAACAAAGAAATTGCATCGCAGTTCAATTCTACAGTCCCTAAGAGACTTCTCTCCAAGTGACTAATGTGGCGACGTGCATTGTACAGACGTTCCTCTTTGGTTCAGGCTCCAGGATTCCGATGCTACACTGACAATTTACTGTATCCCTCAAACCCTCGTAATGACAATGGAACAAAGAAATTGCATCGCAGTTCAACTCTACAGTCTCTATGAGACATCTCTCCAAGTGCCTAATGTGGCGTCATGCATTGTAGAGACGTTCCCCTGAGATTCAGGCTCCTGGATTCCGAAGCTCCAGTGACAATTTACAGTATCTCTCAAACCCTCATAATGACAATGGAACAAAGAAATTGCATCCCAGTTCAATTCTACAGTCCCTAAGAGACTTCTCTCCAAGTGAATAATGTGGCGACGTGCATTGTACAGACGTTCCCCTTTGAGTCACGCTCCAGGATTCCGATGCTCCAGTGACAATTTACTGTATCCCTCAAACCGTCGTAATGACAATGGAACAAAGAAATTGCATCGCAGTTCAATTCTACAGTCCCTAAGAGACTTCTCTCCAAGTGACTAATACGGCGATGTGCATAGTACGGACGTTCCCCTGAGAGTAAGGCTCCAGGATTCCGATCCTCCACTGACAATTTACTGTATCCCTCAAACCCTCGTAATGACAATGGAACAAAGAGATTGCATCGCAGTTCAATTCTACAGTCCCTAAGAGACTTCCCTCCAAGTGACTAATGTGGCGACGTGCATTGTACAGACGTTCCCCTGAGAGTCAGGCTCCAGGATTTCGATGCTCCAGTGACAATTTACTGTGTCCCTCAAACCCACGTAATGACAATGGAACAAAGAAATTGCATCGCAGTTCAATTATACAGTCCCTAAAAGACTTCTCTCCAAGTGACTAATGTGGCGACCTGCATTGTACAGACGTTCCCCTGAGAGTCAGGTTTCAGGATTCCGATGCTCCACTGACAAATTACTGTATCCCTCAAACCCTCGTAATGACAGTGGAACACAGAAATTGCATCGCAGTTCAACCCTACAGTCCCTATGAGACTTTTCTCAAAGTGCCTAATGTGGCGTCATGCATTGTAGAGACGTTCCCCTGAGATTCAGGCTCCTGGATTCCGAAGCTCCAGTGACAATTTACAGTATCTCTCAAACCCTCATAATGACAATGGAACAAAGAAATTGCATCCCAGTTCAATTCTACAGTCCCTAAGAGACTTCTCTCCAAGTGACTAATGTGGCGACGTGCATTGTACAGACGTTCCCCTGAGAGTCAGGCTCCAGGATTCCGGTGCTCCACTGATAATTTACTGTATTCCTCAAACCCTCGTAATGACAATCGAAAAAAGAAATTGCATTGCAGTTCAATTCTACAGTCCCTGAGAGGCTTCTCTCCATGTGACTAATGTGGCGACGTGCATTTTACAGACGTTCCCCTGAGAGTAAGGCCCCAGGATTTCGATGCTCAAGTGACTATTTACTGTGTCCCTCAAACCCTCGTAATGACAATGGAACAAAGAAATTGCATCACAGTTCAATTCTACAGTACCTAAGAGACTTCTCTCCAAGTGAATAATGTGGCGATGTGCATTGTACAGACATGCCTCTGAGAGTCAGGCTCCACGTTTCCGATGCTCCAGTGACAATTTACTGTATCCCTCAAACCCTCGTAATAACAATGGAACAAAGAAATTGCATCGCAGTCCAATTCTACAGTCCCTAAGAGACTTCTCTCCAAGTGACTAATGTGGCGACGTGCTTTGTACAGACGGTCTCCTGAGAGTCAGGCTCCAGGACTCCGATGCTCCACTGACGATTTACTGTATCCCTCAAACGCTCCTAATGACAATGGAACAAAGAAATTGCATCGCAGTTCAATTCTACAGTCCCTAAGATACTTCTCTCCAAGTGACTAATGTGGCGACGTGCATTGTACAGACTTTCCCCTGAGAGTCAGGCTCCAGTATTCCGATGCTCCAGTGACAATTTGCTGTATCCCTCAAACCCTCATAATGACAATGGAACAAAGAAATTGCATCGCAGTTCAATTCTACAATCCCTAAGAGACTTCTCTCCAAGTGACTAATGTGGCGACGTGCATTGTACAGACTTTCCCCTGAGAGTTACGCTCCAGGATTCCGATGCTCCAGTGACAATTTACTGTATCCCTCAAACCGTCGTAATGACAATGGGACAAAGAAATTCCATCGCTGTTCAATTCTACAGTCCCTAAGAGACTTCTCTCCAAGTGACTAATACGGCGATGTGCATTGTATGGACGTTCCCCTGAGAGTCATGCTCCAGGATTCCGATGCTCCACTGACAATTTACTGTATCCCTCAAACCCTCGTAATCACAATGGAACAAAGAAATTGCGTCGCAGTTCAACCCTACAGTCCCTATGAGACTTCTCTCCAAGTGACTAATGTGGCGACGTGCATTGTACAGACGTTCGCCTGAGAGTCAGGCTCCAGAATTCCGATGCACCAGTGACAATTTACTGTATCCCTCAATCCCTCGTTATAACAGTGGAACAAAGAAATTGCATCGCAGTTCAATTCTACAGTCCCTAAGAGACTTCTCTCCAAGTGACTAATGTTGCGACCTGCATTGTACAGACGTTCCCCTGAGAGTCAGGCTCCAGGATTTCGATGCTCCAGTGACAATTTACTGTGTCCCTCAAACCCTCGTAATGACAATGGAACAAAGAATTTGCATCGCACTTCAATTATACAGTCCCTAAGAGACTTCTCTCCAAGTGACTAATGTGGCGACGTGCATTGTACAGACGTTCCCCTGAGAGTCAGGCTCCAGGATTCCGATGCTCCACTGACAATTTACTGTATCCCTCAAACCATCAATATAACAATGGAACAAAGAAATTGCATCGCAGTTCAATTATACAGTCCCTAAGAGACTTCTCTCCAAGTGACTAATGTGGCGACCTGCATTGTACAGACGTTCCCCTGACAGTCAGGTTCCAGGATTCCGATGCTCCACTGACAATTTACTGTATCCCTCAAACCCCCATAATGACAGTGGAACACAGAAATTGCATCGCAGTTCAATTCTACAGTCATTAAGAGACTTCCCTCCAAGTGACTAATGTGGCGACGTGCATTGTACAGACTTTCCCCTGAGAGGCAGGCTCCAAGATTCCGATGCTCCACTGATAATTTACTGTATCCCTCAAACCCTCGTAGTGACAATCGAACACAGAAATTGAATTGCAGTTCATTTCTACAGTCCCTGAGAGACTTCTCTCCAAGTGACTAATGTGGCGACGTGCATTGTACCCACGGTCTCCTGAGAGTCAGGCTCCAGGACTCCGATGCCCCACTAACAATTTACTGTATCCCTCAAACGCTCCTAATGACAATGGAACAAAGAAATTGCATCGCAGTTCAATTCTACAGTCCCTAAGAGACTTCTCTCCAAGTGACTAATGTTGCGACCTGCATTGTACAGACGTTCCCCTGAGAGGCAGGCTCCAGGATTTCGATGCTCCAGTGACAATTTACTGTGTCCCTCAAACCCTCGTAATAACAATGGAACAAAGAAATTGCATCGCAGTTCAATTCTACAATCCCTAAGAGACTTCTCTCAAATGTGACTAATGTGGCGACGTGCATTGTACAGACGTTCCCCTTTGAGTCATGCTCCAGGATTCCGATGCTCCAGTGACTATTTACTGTATCCCTCAAACCGTCGTAATGACAATGGAACAAAGAAATTGCATCGCAGTTCAATTCTACAGTCCCTAAGAGACTTCTCTCCAAGAGACTAATACGGCGATGTGCATTGTACGGACGTTCCCCTCAGAGTCAGGCTCCAGGATTCCGATGCTCCACTGACAATTTACTGTATCCCTCAAACCCTCGTAATGACAATGGAACAAAGAGATTGCATCGCAGTTCAATTCTACATTCCCTAAGAGACTTCCCTCCAAGTGACTAATGTGGCGACGTGCATTGTACAGACGTTCCCCTGAGAGTCAGGCTCCAGGATTTCGATGCTCCAGTGACAATTTACTGTGTCCCTCAAACCCACGTAATGACAATGGAACAAAGAAATTGCATCGCAGTTCAATTATACAGTCCCTAAGAGACTTCTCTCCAAGTGACTAATGTGGCGACGTGCATTGTACAGACGTTCCCCTGAGAGTCAGGCTCCAGGATTCCGATGCTCCACTGACAATTTACTGTATCCCTCAAACCATCGTTATAACAATGGAACAAAGAAATTGCATCGCAGTTCAATTATACAGTCCCTAAGAGACTTCTCTCCAAGTGACTAATGTGGCGACCTGCATTGTACAGACGTTCCCCTGACAGTCAGGTTCCAGGATTCCGATGCTCCACTGACAATTTACTGTAACCCTCAAACCCCCATAATGACAGTGGAACACAGAAATTGCATCGCAGTTCAATTCTACAGTCATTAAGAGACTTCCCTCCAAGTGAGTAATGTGGCGACGTGCATTGTACAGACTTTCCCCTGAGAGGCAGGCTCCAAGATTCCGATGCTCCACTGATAATTTACTGTATCCCTCAAACCCTCGTAATGACAATCGAACACAGAAATTGAATTGCAGTTCATTTCTACAGTCCCTGAGAGACTTCTCTCCAAGTGACTAATGTGGCGACGTGCATTGTACCCACGGTCTCCTGAGAGTCAGGCTCCAGGACTCCGATGCTCCACTAACAATTTACTGTATCCCTCAAACGCTCCTAATGACAATGGAACAAAGAATTCTACAGTCCCTAAGAGACTTCTCTCCAAGTGACTAATGTTGCGACCTGCATTGTACAGACGTTCCCCTGAGAGTCAGGCTCCAGGATTTCGATGCTCCACTGACAATTTACTGTGTCCCTCAAACCCTCGTAATGACAATGGAACAAAGAATTTGCATCGCACTTCAATTATACAGTCCCTAAGAGACTTCTCTCCAAGTGACTAATGTGGCGACGTGCATTGTACAGACGTTCCCCTGAGAGTCAGGCTCCAGAATTCCGATGCTCCACTGACAATTTACTGTATCCCTCAAACCATCGTTATAACAATGGAACAAAGAAATTGCATCGCAGTTCAATTATACAGTCCCTAAGAGACTTCTCTCCAAGTGACTAATGTGGCGACCTGCATTGTACAGACGTTCCCCTGAGAGTCAGGTTCCAGGATTCCGATGCTCCACTGACAATTTACTGTATCCCTCAAACCCTCATAATGACAGTGGAACACAGAAATTGCATCGCAGTTCAATTCTACAGTCATTAAGAGACTTCCCTCCAAGTGACTAATGTGGCGACGTGCATTGTACAGACTTTCCCCTGAGAGGCAGGCTCCAAGATTCCGATGCTCCACTCATAATTTACTGTATACCTCAAACCCTCGTAATGACAATCGAACACAGAAATTGCATTGCAGTCCATTTCTACAGTCCCTGAGAGACTTCTCTCCAAGTGACTAATGTGGCGACGTGCATTGTACAGACGGTCTCCTGAGAGTCAGGCTCCAGGACTCCGATGCTCCACTGACAATTTACTGTATCCCTCAAACGCTCCTAATGACAATGGAACAAAGAAATTGCATCGCAGTTCAATTCTACAATCCCTAAGAGACTTCTCTCCAAGTGACTAATGTGGCGACGTGCATTGTACAGACGTTCCCCTTTGAGTCATGCTCCTGGATTCCGATGCTCCAGTGACAATTTACTGTATCCCTCAAACCGTCGTAATGACAATGGAACAAAGAAATTGCATCGCAGTTCAATTATACAGTCGCTAAGAGACTTCTCTCCAAGTGACTAATGTGGCGACCTGCATTGTACAGACGTTCCCCTGAGAGTCACGCTCCAGGATTCCGAATCTCCAGTGACAATTTACTGTATCCCTCAAACCCTCGTTATAACAATGGAACAAAGAAATTGCATCGCAGTTCAATTATACAGTCCCTAAGAGACTTCTCTCCAAGTGACTAATGTGGCGACCTGCATTGTACAGACGTTCCCCTGAGAGTCAGGTTTCAGGATTCCGATGCTCCACTGACAATTTACTGTATCCCTCAAACCCTCGTAATGACAATGGAACAAAGAAATTGCATCGCAGTTCAACCCTACAGTCCCTATGAGACTTCTCTCAAAGTGCCTAATGTGGCGTCATGCATTGTAGAGACGTTACCCTGAGATTCAGGCTCCAGGATTCCGAACCTCCAGTGACAATTTACTGTATCCCCTAAACCCTCATAATGACAATGGACCACAGAAATTGCATCGCAGTTCAATTCTACAGTCATTAAGAGACTTCCCTCCAAGTGACTAATGTGGCAACGTGCATTGTACAGACGTTCCCCTGAGAGGCAGGCTCCAAGATTCCGATGCTCCACTGATAATTTACTGTATCCCTCAAACGCTCCTAATGACAATGGAACAAAGAAATTGCATCGCAGTTCAATTCTACAGTCCCTAAGATACTTCTCTCCAAGTGACTAATGTGGCGACGTGCATTGTACAGGGTTTCCCGTGAGAGTCAGGCTCCAGTATTCCGATGCTCCAGTGACAATTTACTGTATCCCTCAAACCCTCAAAATGACAATGGAACAAAGAAATTGCATCGCAGTTCAATTCTACAATCCCTAAGAGACTTCTCTCCAAGTGACTAATGTGGCGACCTGCATTGTACAGACTTTCCCCTGAGAGTCAAGCTCCAGGATTCCGATGCTCCAGTGACAATTTACTGTATCCCTCAAACCGTCGTAATGACAATGGAACAAAGAAATTGCATCACAGTTCAATTCTACAGTACCTAGGAGACTTCTCTCCAAGTGAATATTGTGGCGATGTGCATTGTACAGACATGCCTCTGAGAGTCAGGCTCCACGATTCCGATGCTCCAGTGACAATTTACTGTATCCCTCAAACCCTCCTAATAACAATGGAACAAAGAAATTGCATCGCAGTCCAATTCTACAGTCCCTAAGAGACTTCTCTCCAAGTGACTAATGTGCCGACGTGCATTGTACAGACGGTCTCCTGAGAGTCAGGCTCCAGGACTCCGATGCTCCACTGACAATTTACTGTATCCCTCAAACGCTCCTAATGACAATGGAACAAAGAAATTGCATCGCAGTTCAATTCTAAAGTCCCTAAGATACTTCTCTCCAAGTGACTAATGTGGCGACGTGCATTGTACAGACTTTCCCCTGAGAGTCAGGCTCCAGTATTCCGATGCTCCAGTGACAATTTGCTGTATCCCTCAAACCCTCATAATGACAATGGAACAAAGAAATTGCATCGCAGTTCAATTCTACAATCCCTAAGAGACTTCTCTCCAAGTGACTAATGTGGCGACGTGCATTGTACAGACTTTCCCCTGAGAGTCACGCTCAAGGATTCCGATGCTCCAGTGACAATTTACTGTATCCCTCAGACCGTCGTAATGACAATGGGACAAAGAAATTCCATCGCAGTTCAATTCTACAGTCCCTAAGAGACTTCTCTCCAAGTGACTAATACGGCGATGTGCATTGTATGGACGTTCCCCTGAGAGTCAGGCTCCAGGAATCCGATGCTCCACTGACAATTTACTGTATCCCTCAAACCCTCGTAATCACAATGGAACAAAGAAATTGCTTCGCAGTTCAACCCTACAGTCCCTATGAGACTTCTCTCCAAGTGACTAATGTGGCGACGTGCATTGTACATACGTTCGCCTGAGAGTCAGGCTCCAGGATTCAGATGCACCAGTGACAATTTACTGTATCCCTCAAACCCTCGTTATAACAGTGGAACAAAGAAATTGCATCGCAGTTCAATTCTACAGTCCCTAAGAGACTTCTCTCCAAGTGACTAATGTTGCGACCTGCATTGTACAGACGTTCCCCTGAGAGTCAGGCTCCAGGATTTCGATGCTCCAGTGACAATTTACTGAGTCCCTCAAACCCTCGTAATGACAATGGGACAAAGAATTTGCATCGCACTTCAATTATACAGTGCCTAAGAGACTTCTCTCCAAGTGACTAATGTGGCGACGTGCGTTGTACAGACGTTCCCCTGAGAGTCAGGCTCCAGGATTCCGATGCTCCACTGACAATTTACTGTATCCCTCAAACCATCGTTATAAAAATGGAACAAAGAAGTTGCATCGCAGTTCAACCCTACAGTCCAGTGACACTTTACTGTATCCCAAGAACACTCGTAATGACTATGTAACAATGAAATTGCATCGCTTGTCAATCCTACAGACCCTAAGAGTTCTCTACAAATGACTAACCTGGCGACGAGCATTCTACAGACGTTCCCCTGAGAGTCATTCTCCAGTATTCCGATGCTCCAGTGACAATTTACTGTATCCCTCAAACCCTCGTAATGACAATGGAACAACGAAATTGCATTGCAGTTCAATTCTACAGTCCTACAGTCACAAGTGACTAACGTGGCGACGGGCATTCTACAGACCTTCACCTGAGAATCAGGCTCCAGGATTCCGATGCTCCAGTGACAATTTACTGGATCCCTCAAACCATCGTAATGACAATGGAACAAAGAAATTGCATCGCAGTTCAATCCTACAGTCCCTAAGAGTGCTCTCTCCAAGTGACTAAGACGGCGACGTGCATTGTACAGACGTTCCCCTGAGAGTCAGGCTCCAGGATTCCGATGCTCCAGTGACAATTTACAGTATCCCTCAAACCCTCGTAATGACAATGGAACAAAGAAATTTCATCTCAGCACAAACCTACAGTCCCTAAGAGACTTCTCTCCAAGTGATCAACGTGGCGACGTTCATTTTATAGACGTTCCCCTGAGAGTCAGCCTCCAGGATTCCGATGCTCCAGTGACACTTTACTGTATCCCTCAAACCCTCGTAATGACAATAGAACAAAGAAATTGCATCGCAGTTTAATCCTACAGTCCCTAAGAGACTTCTCTCCAAGTGACCAACGTGGCAACGTGCAATGTACAGACGTTAACCTGAGAGTCATTCTCCAGGATTCCGATGCTCCAGTGACACTTTACTGTATCCCTCAAACCCTCGTAATGACAATGGAACAAAATAAATTGCATCGCAGTTCAATTATACAGTCCCTAAGAGACTTCTCTCCAAGTGACTAATGTGGCGACCTGCATTGTACAGACGTTCCCCTGAGAGTCAGGTTCCAGGATTCCGATGCTCCACTGACAATTTACTGTATCCCCCAAACCCTCATAATGACAGTGGAACACAGAAATTGCATCGCAGTTCAATTCTACAGTCATTAAGAGACTTCCCTCCAAGTGACTAATGTGGCGACGTGCATTGTACAGACTTTCCCCTGAGAGGCAGGCTCCAAGATTCCGATGCTCCACTTATAATTTACTGTATCCCTCAAACCCTCGTAATGACAATCGAACACAGAAATTGCATTGCAGTTCATTTCTACAGTCCCTGAGAGACTTGTCTCCAAGTAACTAATGTGGCGACGTGCATTGTACAGACGGTCTCCTGAGAGTCAGGCTCCAGGACTCCGATGCTCCACTGACAATTTACTGTATCCCTCAAACGCTCCTAATGACAATGGAACAAAGAAATTGCATCGCAGTTCAAATCTACAATCCCTAAGAGACTTCTCTCCAAGTGACTAATGTGGCGACGTGCATTGTACAGACGTTCTCCTTTGAGTCACGCTCCAGGATTCCGATGCTCCAGTGACAATTTACTGTATCCCTCAAACCGTCGTAATGACAATGGAACAAAGAAATTGCATCGCAGTTCAATTCTACATTCCCTAAGAGACTTCTCTCCAAGTGACTAATACGGTGATGTGCATTGTACGGACGTTCCCCTGAGAGTCAGGCTCCAGGATTCCGATGCTCCACTGACAATTTACTGTATCCCTCAAACCCTCGTAATGACAAAGGAACAAAGAGATTGCATCGCAGTTCAATTATACAGTCCCTAAGAGACTTCCCTCCAAGTGACTAATGTGGCGACGTGCATTGTACAGACGTTCCCCTGAGAGTCAGGCTCCAGGATTTCGATGCTCCAGTGACAATTTACTGTGTCCCTCAAACCAACTTAATGACAATGGAACAAAGAAATTGCATCGCAGTTCAATTATACAGTCCCTAAGAGACTTCTCTCCAAGTGACTAATGTGGCGACCTGCATTGTACAGACGTTCCCCTAAGAGTCAGGCTCCAGGATTCCGAAGCTCCAGTGACAATTTACTGTATCCCTCAAACCCTCGTTATAACAATGGAACAAAGAAATTGCATCGCAGTTCAATTATACAGTCCCTAAGAGACTTCTCTCCAAGTGACTAATGTGGCGACGTGCATTGTACAGACGTTCCCCTGAGAGGCAGGCTCCAGGATTTCGATGCTCCAGTGACAATTTACTGTATCCCTCAAACCCACGTAATGACAATGGAACAAAGAAATTGCATCGCAGTTCAATTATACAGTCCCTAAGAGACTTCTCTCCAAGTGACTAATGTGGCGACCTGCATTGTACAGACGTTCCCCTGAGAGTCAGGTTTCAGGATTCCGATGCTCCACTGACAATTTACTGTATCCCTCAAACCCTCGTAATGACAATGGAACAAAGAAATTGCATCGCAGTTCAACCCTACAGTCCCTATGAGACTTCTCTCAAAGTGCCTAATGTGGCGTCATGCATTGTAGAGACGTTACCCTGAGATTCAGGCTCCAGGATTCCGATGCTCCAGTGACAATTTACTGTATCTCTCAAACCCTCGTAATGACAATGGAACAAAGAAATTACATCCCAGTTCAATTCTACAGTCCCTAAGAGACTTCTCTCCAAGTGACTAATGTAGCGACGTGCATTGTACAGACGTTCCCCTGAGAGTCAGGCTCCAGGATTCCGAACCTAGAGTGACAATTTACTGTATCCCCTAAATCCTCATAATGACAATGGAACACAGAAATTGCATCGCAGTTCAATTCTACAGTCATTAAGAGACTTCCCTCCAAGTGACTAATGTGGCGACGTGCATTGTACAGACGTTCCCCTGAGAGGCAGGCTCCAAGATTCCGATGCTCCACTGATAATTTACTGTATCCCTCAAACGCTCCTAATGACAATGGAACAAAGAAATTGCATCGCAGTTCAATTCTACAGACCCTAAGATACTTCTCTCCAAGTGACTAATGTGGCGACGTGCATTGTACAGAGTTTCCCCTGAGAGTCAGGCTCCAGTATTCCGATGCCCCAGTGACAATTTACTGTATCCCTCAAACCCTCAAAATGACAATGGAACAAAGAAATTCCATCGCAGTTCAATTCTACAATCTCTAAGAGACTTCTCTCCAAGTGACTAAGGTGGCGACCTGCATTGTACAGACTTTCCCCTGAGAGTCAAGCTCCAGGATTCCGATGCTCCAGTGACAATTTACTGTATCCCTCAAACCGTCGTAATGACAATGGAACAAAGAATTTGCATCGCAGTTCAATTCTACAGTCCCTAAGATACTTCTCTCCAAGTGACTAATACGGCGATGTGCATTGTACGGACGTTCCCCTGGGAGTCATGCTCCAGGATTCCGATGCTCCACTGACAATTTACTGTATCCCTCAAACATTCGTTATAACAGTGGAACAAAGAAATTGCATCGCAGTTCAATTCTACAGTCAATAAGAGACTTCTCTCCAAGTGACAAATGTGGTGACCTGCATTGTAAAGGCGTTCCCCTGAGAGTCAGGCTCCTGGATTCCGAAGCTCCAGTGACAATTTACTGTATCCCATCAAACCCTCATAATGACAATGGAACAAAGAAATTGCATCGCAGTTCAATTCTACAGTCCCTAAGAGACTTCCCTCCAAGTGACTAATGTGACGACGTGCATTGTACAGACGTTACCCTGAGAGGCAGGCTCCAGAATTCCGATGCTCCACTGATAATTTACTGTGTCCCTCAAACCCTCCTCATAACAATGCAACAAAGAAATTTCATCGCAGTTCAATTCTACAGTCCCTAAGAGACATCCCTCCAAGTGACTAATGTGGCGACGTATATTGTACAGACGTTCCCCTGAGAGTCAGGCTCCAAGATTTCGATGCTCCACTGACAATTTACTGTATCCCTCAAACATTCGTTATAACAGTGGAACAAAGAAATTGCATCGCAGTTCAATTCTACAGTCAATAAGAGACTTCCCTGCAAGTGACTAATGTGGCGACGTGCATTGTACAGACGTTCCCCTGAGAGGCAGGCTCCAAGATTTCGATGCTCCACTGACAATTTACTGTATCCCTCAAACCTTCGTAATGACAATCGAACACAGAAATTGCATTGCAGTTCAATTCTACAGTCCCTGAGAGACTTCTCTCCAAGTGACTAATGTGGCGACGTGCATTGTACAGACGTTCCCTTAGAGTCAGCTCCAGGATTTCGATGCTCCAGTGACAATTTCCTGTGTCCCTCAAACCCTCGTAATGACAATGGAACAAACGAATTGCATCGCAGTTCAATTCTACAGTCCCTAAGAGATTTCTCTCCAAGTGACTAATGTGGCGTCATGCATTGTACAGACGTTCCCCTGAGGGTCAGACTCCAGGATTCCGAAGCTCTAGTGACAATTTACTGTATCCCTCAAACCGTGGTAATGAGAATGAAATATAGAAATTATATCGCAGTTCAATTCTACAGTCCCTAAAAGACTTCTCTCCAAGTGACTAATGTGGCGATGTGCATTGTACAGCCGTTCCCCTGAGAGTCAGGCTCCAGGATTCCGATGCTCCAGTGACAATTTACTGTATCTCTCAAACCCTCGTAATGAAAATGGAACAAAGAAATTACATCCCAGTTCAATTCTACAGTCCCTAAGAGACTTCTCTCCAAGTGACTAATGTAGCGACGTGCATTGTACAGACGTTCCCCTGAGAGTCAGGCTCCAGGATTCCGGAGCTCCAGTGACAATTTACTGTATCCCTCAAACCCTCATAATGACAATGGAACAAAGAAATTGCATCGCAGTTCAATTCTACAGTCATTAAGAGACTTCCCTCCAAGTGACTAATGTGGCGACGTGCAAAGAAATTGCATCACACTTCAACCCTACAGTCCCTATGAGACTTCTCTCCAAGTGCCTAATGTGGCGTAATGCATTGTAGAGACGTTCCCCTGAGATTCAGGCTCCAGGATTCCGATGCTCCAGTGACAATTTACTGTATCCCTCAAACCGTCGTAATGACAATGGAACAAAGAAATTGCATCGCAGCTCAATTCTACAGTCCCTAAGAGACTTCTCTCCAAGTGACTAATACGGCGATGTGCATTGTACGAACGTTCCCCTGAGAGTCAGGCTCCAGGATTCCGATGCTCCACTGACAATTTACTGTATCCCTCAAACCCTCGTAATGACAATGGAACAAAGAGATTGCATCGCAGTTCAATTCTACAGTCCCTAAGAGACTTCCCTCAAAGTGACTAATGTGGCGACGTGCATTGTACAGACGTTCCCCTGAGAGTCAGGCTCCAAGATTTCGATGCTGCAGTGACAATTTACTGTGTCCCACAAACCCACGTAATGACAATGGAACAAAGAAATTGCATCGCAGTTCAATTATACAATCCCTAAGAGACTTCTCTCCAAGTGACTAATGTGGCGACCTGCATTGTACAGACGTTCCCCTGAGAGTCAGGCTCCAGGATTCCGAAGCTCCAGTGACAATTTACTGTATCCCTCAAACCCTCGTTATAACAATGGAACAAAGAAATTGCATCGCAGTTCAATTATACAGTCCCTAAGAGACTTCTCTCCAAGTGACTAATGTGGCGACCTGCATTGTACAGACGTTCCCCTGAGAGTCAGTTTCCAGGATTCCGATGCTCCACTGACAACTTACTGTATCCCTCAAACCCTCGTAATGACAATGGAACAAAGAAATTGCATCGCAGTTCAACCCTACAGTCCCTATGAGACTTCTCTCAAAGTGCCTAATGTGGCGTCATGCATTGTAGAGACGTTCCCCTGAGATTCAGGCTCCAGGATTCCGATGCTCCAGTGACAATTTAATGTATCTCTCAAACCCTCGTAATGACAATGGAACAAAGAAATTACATCCCAGTTCAATTTTACAGTCCCTAAGAGACTTCTCTCCAAGTGACTAATGTAGCGACGTGCATTGTACAGACGTTCCCCTGAGAGTCAGGCTCCAGGATTCCGAACCTCCAGTGACAATTTACTGTATCCCCTAAACCCTCATA
This sequence comes from Schistocerca gregaria, assembly GCF_023897955.1. NCBI lineage: Eukaryota > Metazoa > Arthropoda > Insecta > Orthoptera > Acrididae > Schistocerca > Schistocerca gregaria. The sequence continues at coordinate 76,646,708 of NC_064926.1, forward strand.
ATGACAATAGAACACAGAAATTGCATCGCAGTTCAATTCTACAGTCCGTAAAAAACTTCTCTCCAAGTGACTAATGTGGCGACGTGCATTGTACAGACGTTCCCCTGAGAGTCAGGCTCCAGGTTTCCGATGCTCCAGTGACAATTTACTGTATCTCTCAAACCCTCGTAATGACAATGGAACAAAGAAATTACATCCCAGTTCAATTCTACAGTCCCTAAGAGACTTCTCTCCAAGTGATTAATGTAGCGACGTGCATTGTACAGACGTTCCCCTGAGAGTCAGGCTCCAGGATTCCGAAGCTCCAGTGACAATTTACTGTATCCCTCAAACCCTCATAATGACAATGGAACAAAGAAATTGCATCGCAATTCAATTCTACAGTCATTAAGAGACTTCCCTCCAAGTGACTAATGTGGCGACGTGCAAAGAAATTGCATCACACTTCAACCCTACAGTCCCTATGAGACTTCTCTCCAAGTGCCTAATGTGGCGTAATGCATTGTAGAGACGTTCCCCTGAGATTCAGGCTCCACGATTCCGATGCTCCAGTGACTATTTACTGTATCTCTCAAACCCTCGTAATGACAATGGAACAAAGAAATTACATCCCAGTTCAACTCTACAGTCCCTAAGAGACTTCTCTCCAAGTGACTAATGTAGCAACGTGCATTGTACACACGTTCCCCTGAGAGTCAGGCTCCAGGATTCCGATATTCCTGTGACAATTTACTGTATCCCTCAAACCTCGTAATGACAATGGAACAAAGAAATTGCATCGCAGTTCAATTCTACAGTCCCTAATATATCTCTCCAAGTGACTAACGTGGCGACGGGCATTCTACAGACGTTCCCCTGAAAGTCAGGCTCCAGGATTCCGATGCACCAGTGACAATTTACTGTATAGCTCAAACCCTCGTAATGACAATGGAACAAAGAAATTGCATCGCAGTTCAATCTACAGTCCCTAAAAGACTTCTCTCCAAGTGACTAAGGTGGCGAAATGCATTCTACAGACGTTCCCCTGAGAGTCAGGCTCCAGGATTCCGATGCTCCAGTGACAATTTACTGTGTCCCTGAAACCCTCGTAATGACAATGCAACAAAGAAATTGCATCGCAGTTCAATCCTACAGTCCCTAAGATACTTCTCTCCAAGTGCCTAATGTGGCGTAATGCATTGTAGAGACGTTCCCCTGAGATTCAGGCTCCAGAATTCCGATGCTCTAGTGACAATTTACTGTATCTCTCAAACCCCCATAATGACAATGGAACAAAGAAATTACATCCCAGTTCAATTCTACAGTCCCTAAGAGACTTCTCTCCAAGTGACTAATGTAGCGACGTGCATTGTACAGCCGTTCCCCAGAGAGTCAGGCTCCAGGATTCCGAAGCTCCAGTGACAATTTACTGTATCCCTCAAACCCTCATAATGACAATGGAACAAAGAAATTGCATCGCAGTTTAATTCTACAGTCGTTAAGAGACTTCCCTCCAAGTGACTAATGTGGCGACGTGCATTGTACAGACGTTCCCCTGAGAGGCACGCTCCAGGATTCCGAAGCTCCAGTGACAATTTACTGTATCCCTCAAACCCTCGTTTTGACAATGGAACAAAGGAATTGCATCACAGTTCTATTCTACAGTCCCTAAGAGACTTCTCTCCAAGTGACTAATGTGGCGTCGTGCATTGTACAGACGTTCCCCTGAGGGTCAGACTCCAGGATTCCGAAGCTCCAGTGACAATTTACTGTATCCCTCAATCCGTGGTAATGAGAATGAAATAAAGAAATTACATCGCAGTTCAATTCTACAGTCCCTAAAAGACTTCTCTCCAAGTGACTAATGTGGCGATGTGCATTGTAAAGACGTTCCCCTGAGAGTCAGGCTCCAGGATTTCGATGCTCCACTGACAATTTACTGTATCCCTCAAACCCTCGTAATGACAATGGAACAAAGAAATTGCATCGCAGTTCAATTCTACAGACCCCAAGAGACTTCTCCCCAAGTGAATAATGTGGCGACGTGCATTGTACAGACATTCTCCTGAGAGTCAGGCTCCAGGATTCCGATGCTCCAGTGACAATTTACTGTATCGCTCAAACCCTCCTTATGACAATTGAACAAAGAAATTGCATCGCAGTTCAATTCTACAGTCCCAAAGATACTTCTCTCAAAGTGAATAATGTGGCGACGTCCATTGTACAGACTTTCCCCTGAGAGTCAGTCTCCAGTATTCCGATGCTCCAGTGACAATTTGCTCTATCCCTCAAACCCTCGTAATGACAATGGACCAAAGAAATTGCATCGCAGTTCAATTCTACAGTCCCTAAGAGACTTCTCTCCAAGTGACTAATGTGGCGACGTGTATTGTACAAACGTTCCCCTGAGAGTCAGGCTCCAGGATTCCGATGCTCCAGTGACAATTTACTGTATCCCTCAACCCCTCGTAATGACAATGGAACAAAGAAATTGCATCGCAGTTCATTTTCTACAGTCCCTAAGAGACTTGACTCCAAGTGACTAATGTGGCGACGTGCATTGTACAGACGTTCCCCTGAAAGTAAGGCTCCAGCATTCCGATGCTGCATTGACAATTTTCTGGATCATTCAAACCCTCGTAATGACAATGGAACAAAGAAATATCATCGCAGTTCAATTCTACAGTCCCTAAGAGACTTCTCTCCAAGTGATTAATGTGGCGTCATGCATTCTACAGACGTTCTCCTTCGAGTCAGGCTCCAGGAGTCCGATGCTCCAGTGACAATTTACTGTATCCCTCAAACCCTCGTAATGACAGTGGAACAAAGAAATTGCATCGCAGTTCAATTCTACAGTCCCTAGGCGACTTCTCTGCCAGTGAGTAACATGGCTGCGGACATTGTATATATCTTCCCCTGTGAGCCAGGCTGTATGTTTGCGATACACCACTGACAGTCTACTGTATCCCCCAATACGATGTGTTGATGATGGAAAATAGAACTTCATTCGCGATGGCATCATACAGTCCCTAGTCGCCTTCTTTGCAAGTGACTAAAATGGCTATCCGCATTTTACAGACGTTCTCCTGAGAGTCCGGCTCCAGGATTCCGATGTTCCAGTGACAATTTACTGTATCCCTCAAACCCTCGTAATGACAATGGAACAAAGAAATTGCATCGCAGTTCAATCCTACAGTCCTTAATAAACTTCTTTCGAAGTGACTAATGTGGCGACAGGCATTCTACAGACGTTCCCCTGAGAGTTAGGCTCCAGGATTCCGATGCTCAAGTGACAATTTATTGTATCTCTCAAACCCTCGTAATGACAATGGAACAAAGAAATTGCATCGCAGTTCAATCCTACAGTTCCTAAGAGACTTCTCTCCAAGTGACTAATTTGGCGATGTGCATTGTACAGACGTTACTCTGAGAGTCAGCCTCCAGGATTCCGTTGCTCCAGTGACAATTTACTGTATACCTCAAACCCTCGTAATGACAATGGAACAAAGAAATTGCATCGCAGTTCAATCCCACACTTCCTAAGAGACTTCTCTCCAAGTGACTAATGTGGCGATGTGCATTGTACAGACGTTCCTCTTGAAACGTCCCCTTAGAACAATTTATACACGACTGTGCTTAAACTGACACACAATATTTTTAGCGCAACGCAATCTGACTTCCAAAAATCCCTACGAAAGAATGGCCCTGACTAAAATTAACCTATACGTTTCACAAATCACTTACCTCACAAAAATCTTCGTTACTCAAGCTACTGCAATACAGCGAGCGCCACTACTGCCAGCTAAATAAAAGATTCAAACTACGGAAGTCACTAACTACTGAGGCACAGTTAGCAAATGAAAGATTTTAATAGAGAACAAACAATGTATTTACCTTAATAGTCATAATATATATAGCAGTTAATGACACCAATTCTTACAAATTACAAAACTCCGCCATCTCTCTCCCCACGTCCACCACAGCTGGCGGCTCACCTCCAACTGCGCAACGCTACGTGCTGTTTACATTCAGCTGCCGCTGCCCAACACTACAATGGCAGACAACAATGCAAACTAGCCACAGACTGCGCACAGCACAGCCAGTGATTTTTCATACAGAGCGCTATGTGGCGTTACCAATAAGAAAACCTAAACAGCCTACTTACATAGCCCCCATGCTCCCCACAAAAAAATTTTACAAATTGTTTTGGTCAGTGGCCAATAATGATTTGATGAAATTTTTCATAATTACTATAACAAAGATATCAAATGCACACACTTATTGATACAATGTTGGTCAAAAGCTGAAATTTTCTCACAGTCCATATAGACAGTCCTGATCATTCATCACAGTAAAATAGTAGTGTTTTTCTCAAAGACTGAGCAATAAAAGAAAATGCACACGGAAGTAGTGGATTTCCATGCAGTCTTGAAGAAGTAGTGTTGTCCTTCCAACGAAAGACAGTGCTGACTCTTGACATGCAGACAGGTAATGGGCCACAACAGAGTCAGTCGACGTTGAAGACTATCGGTAGGTAGGTCATCACAGAGCAGACCCACTGTAGTCCTGGTAGAGATTACTATTGGTGGGCCACGAGAGGTGCAGACCCACTGCAGTCTTTGTAGAAATAATGGTATTGGTGGGTCATCAAAGGTGTAGACCCACTGTAGTCCTTGTAGAGATGGCCAGCAGCCATCTGTTTTACTGTGCAGGCGCACAATCACCATTGAAGAGTCTTGCGGATAATATAGCAAGTCCATAATCACCACTTGTGCACTCACAAAAATTGTTTTTGAAATGTCCTTACAACCAGCAATGCTGTTATCCAGTCCCTTACTGAATTATTAACACACTTGCAAACACTATCAATCCCTACTTCTCACATATTGTCCATATACTATGACCAACAGAAACGTGTGCAGTGTAATGTAAGTTACAAGTTACTTAATTTGATGAACTGGTGTCAATTACAATTTTATAACATACGAATGCAATAACAAAGGTACAAAATACATCTTTAAATAACATAACAATACAGATAACATTTGCAGTAGTATAGGCTTTACAAAAGAATCGAAATAGCAAATACATCAGTGTTACAAAAATTATAAGTACATACATAAAAGATCAGAATAACTTTTGAAACATCAACTTCACACATTAGCATTAGAATAAAACAGAATAAATAATGTGTAAACACAAAGTAAATAGCATGTTATTAATGCAAATTATATTTGAGGATAACAGTATTCCTCATCATAGTGAATGTAGCTTAGTATTAGAAAAATTCTGCAACATAAGTCTTATCAGATATACATATAAAGACAGGAAGAACATAAATACACAAGGGTACACAAACACATAGTGGGATAACACAAGGAAAGGACAGGGTTTGTTTTACTGCAGTATTTTGCAAACAAAACTTTCTTTACTTCTTGGAGATCTCCCTTCGTTCTTCATTATTTCCAAAAAGTCCTATCTATACCTGATTTCTGTACTTTTTTCGTATAACTTCTCAATGCATTTCTTCCAATACATCGCAAATCATTCTCTTATATAGGCTACCCCCTTTTAAGGTAACTTAAATCTACTGAGCTCAGATGCTTAACTAAGGGACGAGGCAATGCAGCAGATCAAAACAATTAATACAAACAGCAATAAAAAAAGGTGCAGGTAAGCAAAGCAAGCAGAAATAAATGTAATAACTTATATCTAAACATGACAAACCCACAAGCAGAAAAAATAGTACACTGAAGACAACAACACAGATAAGGGAAATGTATATTCACATCTTAATGTCTATGTAATTAAAATGGTGCACCACTACTTATTCAATGAAATAAATTACCAAGTACTTGAAAAGAAAATTATGTATGCAGTTCCTGTGAAGGGCAATGTCTTTTTGTGCTCCCTCATTTTTTTGGAAGTATATCACGAAGTTATTCTTTACTGGGTCTCACTAGTCATAATATATGTAGCAGTTCATGACACCAATTCTTACAAATTTCAAAACCCCGCCATCTCTCTCCCCACGTCTACCACTGCTGGCGGCTCACCTCCAACTGCGAACGCTACGCGCTGTTAGCATCCAGCTGCCGCTGCCCAACACTACAATGGCAGACAACAATGCAAACTAGCCACAGACTGCGCACAGCACAGCCAGTGATTTTTCATACAGAGCGCTATGTGGCGTTACCAATAAGAAAACCTAAACAGCCTACTTACACTCTGAGAGTCAGCCTCCAGGATTCCGATGCTCCAGTGACAATTTACTGTATCCCACAAACCCTCGTAATGACAATGGAACAAAGAAATTGCATCGCAGTTCAATCCTACAGTTCCTAAGAGACTTCTCTGCAAGTGACTAATGTGGCGATGTGCATTGTACAGACGTTCCTCTGAGAGTCAGCCTCCAGGATTCCGATGCTCCGGTGACAATTTACTGTATCCCTCAAACCCTCGTAATGACAATGGAACAATAAAATTGCATCGGAGTTCAATCCTACAGTCCCTAATAGACTTCTCTCCAAGTGACTAATGTGGCGATGAGCATTGTACATAAGTTCCCCTGAGAGTCAGGCTCCTGGAATCCGATGCTCCAGTGACAATTTACTGTATCCCTCAAACCATCATAATGACAATGGAACAAAGATATTGAATCGCAGTTCAATCCTACAGTCCCTAAGTCTCATCTCTCCAAATGACTAATGTGGCGATGAGCATTGTACATAAGTTCCCCTGAGAGTCAGGTTCCAGGATTCCTATGCTCCAGTGACAATTTACTGTATCCCTCAAACCCTCATAATGACAATGGAACAAAGAAATTGCATCGCAGTTCAATCCTACAGTCCCTAAGAGACTTCTCTCCAAGTGACTAACGTAGCGACGGGCATTGTACAGATGTTCCCCTGAGAGTCAAGCTCTAGGATTAGGATGCTCTAGTGGCAATTTACTGTATCCCTCAAATCCTCGTAATGACTATGGAGCAAAGAAATTGCATCGCAGTTCAATTCTACAGTCCCTAAGAGACTTCTCTCCAAGTGACTAACGTAGCGACGGGCATTGTACAGACGTTCCCCTGAGAGTCAGGCTCTAGCATTCCGATGCTCCAGTGACAATTTACTGTATCCCTCAAACCATCGTAATGACAATGGAACAAAGAAATTGCATCGCATTCCAATTCTACAGTACCTAAGAGACATCTCTCCAAGTGACGAATGTGGTGATGTGCATTGCACAGACGTTCCTCTGAGAGGCAGCCTGCAGGATTCCGATGCTCCAGTGACCATTTTCTGTATCCCTCAAACCCTCGTAATGACAATGGAACAAAGAAATCGCATCGCATTTCAATTCTACAGTACCTAAGAGACTTCTCCCCAAGTGACTAATGTGATGACGTGCTTTGTACAGACGTTCCCCTGAGAATCAGGCTCCAGGATTGCGATGTTCCAGTGACAATTTACTGTACCCCTCAAACCCACGTAATGACAATGGACCAAAGAAATTGCATCGCAGTTCAATCCTACAGTCCCTAAGAGACTTCTCTCCAAGTGACTAACGTGGCTACGGGAATTCTACTGACGTTCCCCTGAGAGTCAGGCTCCAGGGGTTCCGATGAACCAGTGACAATTTACTGTATCTTTAAAACCCTCGTAATGACAATGGAACAAAGAAATTGCATCGCAGTTCAATAATACAGTCACTAAGAGGCTTCTCTCCAAGTGACTAACGTGGCTACGGAAATTCTACTGACGCTCCCCTGAGAGTCAGGCTCCAGGAATTCCGATGCACCAGTGACAATTTACTGTATCCCTCAAACCCTCGTAATGACAATGGAACAAAGAAATTGCATCGCAGTTCAATCCTACAGTCCCTAAGAGACTTCTCTCCAAGTGACTAACGTGGCGACGTGCATTCTACAGACGTTCCCCTGAGAGTCAGGCTCCGGGATTCCGATGCTCCAGTGCCAATTTACTGTACCCCTCAAACCCTCGTAATGACAATGGACCAAAGAAATTGCAACGCAGTTCAATCCTACAGTCCCTAAGAGACTTCTCTCCAAGTGACTAACGTGGCTACGGGCATTCTACTGACGTTCCTCTGAGAGTCAGCCTCCAGGATTCCGATGATCCAGTGACAATTTACTGTATCCCTCAAACCCTCGTCATGAGAATGGAGCAAAGAAATTGCATCGCAGTTCAATCCTACAGTTCCTATGAGACTTCTCTCCAAGTGACTAACGTGGCGAAAGGCATTCTACAGACGTTCCCCTGAGAGTCAGGATCCAGGATTCCGATGCTCCAGTGACAATTTACTGTATCCCTCAAACCCTCGTAATGACAATGGTACAAAGAAATTGCATCGCAGTTCAATCCTACAGTCCCTAAGAAACTTCTCTCCAAGTGACTAATGTGGCGACAATCGTTCTACAGACGTTCCCCTGAGAGTCAGGCTCCAGGGGTTCCGATGCACCAGTGACAATTTACTGTATCCCTCAAACCATCGTAATGACAATGGAACAAAGAAATTGCATCTAATTTCAATGCTACAGTCAATAAGAGACTTTTCTCCAAGTGACTAATGTGGCGACGCTAATTGTACAGACGTTCCCCTGAGAGTCAGGCTCCAGGATTCCGATGCTCCAGTGGCAATTTACTGTATCCCTCAAACACTCGTAATGACAATGGATCAAAGAATTTGCATCGCAGTTCAATCTACAATCCCTAAGAGACTACTCTCCAAGTGACTAACGTGGCGAAAGGCATTCCACAGACGTTCCCCTGAGACTCAGGCTCCAGGATTCCGATGCTGCAGTGACAATTTACTGTATCCCTCAAACCCTCGTAATGACAATGGAACAAAGATATTGCATCACAGTTCAATCTACAGTCCCTAAGAAACTTCTCTCCAAGTGACTAATGTGGCGACAGGCATTCTACAGACGTTCCCCTGAGAGTCAGGCTCCAGGATTCCGATGCTCCAGTGACAATTTACTGTATCCCTCAAACCCTCGTAATGACAATGGAAAAAAGAAATTGCATCGCAGTTCAATCCTACAGTCCCTAAGAGACTTCTCTCCAAGTGACTAACGTGGCTACGGGCATTCTACAGACGTTCCCAAGAGAGTCAGGCTCCAGGATTCCGATGCACCAGTGACTATTTACTGTATCCCTCAAACCCTCGTAATGACAATGGAACAAAGAAATTGCATCGCAGTTCAATCCTACTGTCATTAAGAGACTTCTCTCCAAGTGACTAATGTGGCGACGAGCATTGTACATTAGTTCCCCTGAGAGTGAGGCTCCAGGATTCCGATGCTCCAGTGACAATTTACTGTAATGACAACGGAACAAAGAAATTGCACCGCAGTTCAATCCTACAGTTCGTAAAAGATTTTTCTCCAAGTGACTAATGTGGCGATGTGCATTGTACAGACGTACCTCTGAGAGTCAGCCTCCAGGATTCCGATGCTCCAGTCACAATTTACTGTATCCCTCAAACCCTCGTAATGACAATGGAACAAAGAAATAACATCGCAGTTCAATCCTACAGTCCCTAAGAGACTTCTCTCCAATTGACTAACATAGCAACGGGCATTGTACAGATGTTCCCCTGAGAGTCAGGCTCCAGGATTCCGATGCTATAGTGGCAATTTACTGTATCCCTCAAATCCTCGTAATGACAATGGAGCAAAGAAATTGCATCGCAGTTCAATCCTACAGTCCCTAAGAGACTTCTCTCCAAGTGAATAATGTGGCGACGTGCATTGTATAGACGTTCCCCTGAGAGACAGGCTCCAGGATTCCGTTGCCCCAGCGGCAATTTACTGTATCCCTCAAACCCTTGTAATGACAATGGGGCAAAGAAATTGCATCGCAGTTCAATCTACAGTCCCTAAAAGACTTCTCTAAAAGTGACTAACGTGGCGAAAGGCATTCTACAGACGTTCCCCTGAGAGTCAGGCTCCAGGATTCCGATGCTATCCCTCAAACCATCGTAATGACAATGGAACAAAGAAATCGCATCGCATTTCAATTCTACAGTACCTAAGAGACTTCTCCCCAAGTGACTAATGTGATGACGTGCATTGTACAGACGTTCCCCTGAGAATCAGGCTCCAGGATTGCGATGTTCCAGTGACAATTTACTGTATCCCTCAAACCCTCGTAATGACAATGGAACAAAGAAATTGCGTCGCAGTTCAATCCTACAGTTCCTAAGAGACTTCTCTCCAAGTGACTAATGTGGCGATGTGCATTGTACAGACGTTCCACTGAGAGTCAGGCTCCAGGACTACGATGCTCTAGTGGCTATTTACTGTATCCCTCAAACCCTCGTCATGACAATGGAGCAAAGAAATGGCATCGCAGTTCAATCCTACAGTCCCTAAGAGACTTCTCTACAATTGACTAACGTGGCGACGGGCATTCTATAAACGTTCCCCTGAGAGTCAGGCTCCAGGATTCCGATGTTCCAGTGATAATTTACTGTATCCCTCAAACCCTCGTAATGACAATGGAACAAAGAAATTGCATCGCAGTTCAATCCTACAGTCCTTAATAAACTTCTTTCGAAGTGACTAATGTGGCAACAGGCATTCTACAGACGTTCCCCTGAGAGTTAGGCTCCAGGATTCTGATGCTCAAGTGACAATTTACTGTATCCCTCAAACCCTCGTAATGACAATGGAAAAAAGAAATTGCATCGCAGTTCAATTCTACAGTCCCTAAGAGACTTCTCTCCAAGTGACTGACGTGGCTACGGAAATTCTACTGACGTTCCCCTGAGAGTCAGGCTCGAGGGGGTTCCGATGCACCAGTGACAGTTTACTGTATCCCTCAAACCCTCGTAATGACAATGGAACAAAGAAATTGCAACACAGTTCAATTCTAGTCCCTAATATATCTCTCCAAGTGACTAACGTGGCGACGGGCATTCTACAGACGTTCCCCTGAGAGTCAGGCTCCAGGATTCCGATGCTCCAGTGACAATTTACTGTATCCCTCAAACCCTCGTAATGACAATGGAACAAAGACATTGCATCGCAGTTCAATCTACAGTCCCTAAGAGACCTCTCTCCAAGTGACTAATGTGGCGACAGGCGTTCTACAGACGTTCCCCTGACAATCAGGCTACAGGATTCCGATGCTCCAGTGACAATTTACTGTGTCCCTGAAACCCTCGTAATGACAATGGAACAAAGAAATTGCATCGCAGTTCAATCCTACAGTCCCTAAGAAACTTCTCTCTAAGTGACTAATGTGGCGACAGGCGTTCTACAGACGTTCCCCTGAGGGTCAGGCTCCAGGATTCCGATGCTCCAGTAACTATTTACTGTATCCCTCAAACCCTCGTAATGACAATGGAAAAAAGAAATTGCATCGCCGTTCAATCCTACAGTCCCTAAGAGACTTCTCTCATAGTCACTAACGTAACGACGTGCATTCTACAGACGTTCCCCTGAGAGTCAGGCTCCAGGATTCCGATGCTCCAGTGACAATTTATTGTATCCCTCAAACCCTCGTAATGACAGTGGAACAAAGACATTGCATCGCAGTTCAATCTACAGTCCCTAAGAGACTTCTCTCCAAGTGACTAATGTGGCGATGTGCATTATACAGACGTTCCTCTGAGAGTCAGCCTCCAGGATTCCGATGCTCCAGTGACAATTTACTGCATCCCTCAAACCCTCGTAATGACAATGGAACAAAGAAATTGCATCGCAGTTCAATCCTACAGTCCTTAAGAGAGTTCTCTCCAAGTGACTAATGTGGCTACGGGCATTCTACTTACGTTCCCCTGAGAGTCAGGCTCTAGGATTTCGATGCTCCAGTGACAATTTACTGTAATGACAATGGAACAAAGAAATTGCATTGGAGTTCAATCCTACAGTTCCTAAGAGACTTATCTCCAAGTGACTAATGTGGCGATGTGCATTGTACAGACGTTCCTCTGAGAGTCAGTTTACAGGATTCCGATGCTCCAGTGACAATTTACTGTATCCCTCAAACCCTCGTAATGATGATGGAACAAAGAAATTGCATCGCAGTTCAATCCTATAGTTCCTAAGAGACTTCTCTCCAAGTGACTAATGTGGCGATGTGCATTGTACAGACGTTCCTCTGAGAGACAGCCTCCAGGATTCCGATTCTCCAAAGACAATTTACTGTATCCCTCAAACCCTCGTAATGACAATGGAACAATGAAATTGCATCGGAGTTCAATCCAACAGTCCCTAATAGACTTCTCTACATCTGACTAACGTGGCGACGGGCATTCTATAACGTTCCCCTGAGAATCAGGCTCCAGGATTCCGATGTTCCAGTGACGATTTACTGTATCCCTCAAACCCTCGTAATGACAATGGAACAAAGAAATTGCATCGCAGTTCAATCCCACAGTTCCTAAGAGACTTCTCTCCAAGTGACTAATGTGGCGATGTGCATTGTGCAGACGTTCCTCTGAGAGTCAGCCTCCAGGATTCCGATGCTCCAGTGACAATTTACTGTATCCCTCAAACCTCTAAATGACAATGGAACAAAGAAATTGAATCGCAGTTCAATCCTACAGTCCCTAAGACTTTTCTCTCCAAATGACTACCGTGGCGACGGGCATTGTACAGACGTTCCCCTGAGAGGCAGGCTCCAGGATTCCGATGCTCTAGAAGCAATTTACTGTATCCCTCAAACACTCGTAATGACAATGGAGAAAAGAAATTGCATCGCAGTTCAATCCTACAGTCCCTAAGAGACTTCTCTACAAGTGACTAACGTGGCGACGGGCATTCTATAAACATTCCCCTGAGAATCAGTCTACAGGATTCCGATGTTCCAGTGACAATTTACTGTATCCGTCAAACCCTCGTAATGACAATGGAACAAAGAAATAGCATCGCAGTTCAATCCTACATTACTAAGAGACTTCTCTCCAACTGACTAATGTGGCGATGAGCATTGTACATAAGTTCCCCTGAGAGTCAGGGTCCAGGATTCCGATGCTCCAGTGACAATTTACTGTAATGACAATGGAGCAAAGAAATTGCATCGCAGTTCAATCCTACAGTCCCTAAGAGACTTCTCTCCAAGTGACTAATGTGGCGACGTGCATTGTATAGACGTTCACCTGAGAGACAGGCTCCAGGATTCCGTTGCCCCAGCGGCAATTTACTGTATCCCTCAAACCCTTGTAATGACAATGGGGCAAAGAAATTGCATCGCAGTTCAATCTACAGTCCCTAAAAGACTTCTCTAAAAGTGACTAACGTGGCGAAAGGCATTCTACAGACGTTCCCCTGAGAGTCAGGCTCCAGGATTCCGATGCTATCCCTCAAACCCTCGTAATGACAATGGAACAAAGAAATCGCATCGCATTTCAATTCTACAGTACCTAAGAGACTTCTCCCCAAGTGACTAATGTGATGACGTGCATTGTACAGACGTTCCCCTGAGAATCAGGCTCCAGGATTGCGATGTTCCAGTGACAATTTACTGTATCCCTCAAACCCTCGTAATGACAATGGAACAAAGAAATTGCGTCGCAGTTCAATCCTACAGTTCCTAAGAGACTTCTCTCCAAGTGACTAATGTGGCGATGTGCATTGTACAGACGTTCCACTGAGAGTCAGGTTCCAGGACTACGATGCTCTAGTGGCTATTTACTGTATCCCTCAAACCCTCGTCATGACAATGGAGCAAAGAAATGGCATCACAGTTCAATCCTACAGTCCCTAAGAGACTTCTCTACAATTGACTAACGTGGCGACGGGCATTCTATAAACGTTCCCCTGAGAGTCAGGCTCCAGGTTTCCGATGTTCCAGTGATAATTTACTGTATCCCTCAAACCCTCGTAATGACAATGGAACAAAGAAATTGCATCGCAGTTCAATCCTACAGTCCTTAATAAACTTCTTTCGAAGTGACTAATGTGGCGACAGGCATTCTACAGACGTTCCCCCGAGAGTTAGGCTCCAGGATTCCGATGCTCAAGTGACAATTTACTGTATCCCTCAAACCCTCGTAATGACAATGCAACAAAGAAATTGCGTCGCAGTTCAATCCTACAGTCCCTAAGAGACTTCTTTCCAGGTGACTAATGTGGCGACGTGCATTGTACAGACGTTCCTCTGAGAGTCAGGCTCCAGGATACCGATGCTCCAGTGACAATATACTGTATCCGTCAAACTCTCATAATGACAATGGAAAAAAGAAATTGCATCGTAGTTCAATTCTACAGTCCCTAAGAGACTTCTCTCCAAGTGACTAACGTGGCTACGGAAATTCTACTGACGTTCCCCTGAGAGTCAGGCTCCAGGAGTTCCGATGCACCAGTGACAGTTTACTGTATCCCTCAAACCCTCGTAATGACAATGGAACAAAGAAATTGCAACACAGTTCAATTCTAGTCCCTAATATATCTCTCCAAGTGACTAACGTGGCGACGGGCATTCTACAGACGTTCCCCTGAGAGTCAGGCTCCAGGATTCCGATGCTCCAGTGACAATTTACTGTATCCCTCAAACCCTCGTAATGACAATGGAACAAAGACATTGCATCGCAGTTCAATCTACAGTCCCTAAGAGACCTCTCTCCAAGTGACTAATGTGGCGACAGGCGTTCTACAGACGTTCCCCTGAGAATCAGGCTACAGGATTCCGATGCTCCAGTGACAATTTACTGTGTCCCTGAAACCCTCGTAATGACACTGGAACAAAGAAATTGCATCGCAGTTCAATCCTACAGTCCCTAAGAAACTTCTCTCTAAGTGACTAATGTGGCGACAGGCGTTCTACAGACGTTCCCCTGAGGGTCAGGCTCCAGGATTCCGATGCTCCAGTAACTATTTACTGTATCCCTCAAACCCTCGTAATGACAATGGAAAAAAGAAATTGCATCGCTGTTCAATCCTACAGTCCCTAAGAGACTTCTCTCATAGTCACTAACGTAACGACGTGCATTCTACAGACATTCCCCTGAGAGTCAGGCTCCAGGATTCCGATGCTGGAGTGACAATTTACTGTATCCCTCAAACCCTCGTAATGACAGTGGAACAAAGACATTGCATCGCAGTTCAATCTACAGTCCCTAAGAGACTTCTCTCCAAGTGACTAATGTGGCGATGTGCATTATACAGACGTTCCTCTGAGAGTCAGCCCCCAGGATTCCGATGCTCCAGTGACAATTTACTGTATCCCTCAAACCCTCGTAATGACAATGGAACAAAGAAATTGCATCGCAGTTCAATCCTACAGTCCCTAAGAGAGTTCTCTCCAAGTGACTAATGTGGCTACGGGCATTCTACTTACGTTCCCCTGAGAGTCAGGCTCTAGGATTTCGATGCTCCAGTGACAATTTACTGTAATGACAATGGAACAAAGAAATTGCATTGGAGTTCAATCCTACAGTTCCTAAGACACTTATCTGCAACTGACTAATGTGGCGATGTGCATTGTACAGACGTTCCTCTGAGAGTCAGCCTACAGGATTCCGATGCTCCAGTGACAATTTACTGTATCCCTCAAACCCTCGTAATGATAATGGAACAAAGAAATTGCATCGCAGTTCAATCCTATAGTTCCTAAGAGACTTCTCTCCAAGTGACTAATGTGGCGATGTGCACTGTACAGACGTTCCTCTGAGAGACAGCCTCCAGGATTCCGATTCTCCAATGACAATTTACTGTATCCCTCAAACCCTCGTAATGACAATGGAAGAATGAAATTGCATCGGAGTTCAATCCTACAGTCCCTAATAGACTTCTCTACATGTGACTAACGTGGCGACGGGCATTCTATAAACGTTCCCCTGAGAATCAGGCTCCAGGATTCCGATGTTCCAGTGACGATTTACTGTATCCGTCAAACCCTCGTAATAACAATGGAACAAAGAAATTGCATCGCAGTTCAATCCTACAGTTCCTAAGACACTTCTCTCCAAGTGACTAAAGAGGCTACGGAAATTCTACTGACGTTCCACTGAGAGTCAGGCTCCAGGGGTTCCGATGCTCCAGTGACGATTTACTGTATCCCTCAAACCCTCGTAATGACAATGGAACAAAGAAATTGCATCGCAGTTCAATCCTACAGTCCCTAAGACACTTCTCTCCAAGTGACTAAAGTGGCTACGGAAATTCTACTGACGTTCCACTGAGAGTCAGGCTCCAGGGGTTCCGATGCTCCAGTGCCAAATTACTGTATCCTTCAAACCCTCGTAATGACAATGTAACAAAGAAATTGCATCGCACTTCTATGCTACAGTCAATAAGAGACTTCTCTCCAAGTGACTAATGTGGCGACGTGCAATGTACAGACGTTCCCCTGAGAGTCAGGCTCCAGGATTCCGATGCTCCAGTGACAATTTACTGTATATCTCAAACCCTCGTAATGACAATGGAACAAAGAAATTCCATCGCAGTTCAACCCTACAGTCCCTAAGAAACTTCTCTCCAAGTGACTAATGTGGCGAGAGGCGTTCTACAGACGTCCCCTAAGAGTCAGGCTCCAGGATTCCGATGCAGCAGTAACAATTGACTGTACCCTCAAGCCCTCGAAATGACAATGGAACAAAGATATTGCATCGCAGTTCGATCTACAGTCACTTAAGAAACTTCTCTCCAAGTGACTAATGTGTCGACAGGCATTCTACAGACCTTCCCCTGAGAATCAGGCTCCAGGATTCCGATGCTCCAGTGACAATTTACTGTATCCCTCAAACCCTCGTAATGACAATGGAACAAAGAAATTGCAGCGCAGTTCAATCCTACAGTAAATAAGAGCCTTTTCTCCAAGTGACTAATGTGGCGACGTTAATTGTACAGACGTTGCCCTGAGAGTCAGGGTCCAGGATTCCGATGCTCCAGTGACAATTTACTGTAATGACAATGGAACAAAGAAATTGCATCGCAGTTCAATCCTACAGTTCCTAAGAGACTTCTCTCCCAGGACTAATGTGGCGATGTGCATTGTACAGACGTTCCTCTGAGAGTCAGCCTCCAGGATTCCAATGCTCCAGTCACAATTTACTGTATCCCTCAAACCCTCGTAATGACAATGGAACAAAGTAATTGCATCGCAGTTCAATCCTACAGTCAATAAGAGCCTTTTCTCCAAGTGACTAATGTGGCGACGTTAATTGTACAGACGTTGCCCTGAGAGTCAGGGTCCAGGATTCCGATGCTCCAGTGACAATTTACTGTAATGACAATGGAACAAAGAAATTGCATCGCAGTTCAATCCTACAGTTCCTAAGAGACTTCTCTCCCAGGACTAATGTGGCGATGTGCATTGTACAGACGTTCCTCTGAGAGTCAGCCTCCAGGATTCCAATGCTCCAGTCACAATTTACTGTATCCCTCAAACCCTCGTAATGACAATGGAACAAAGAAATTGCATCGCAGTTCAATCCTACAGTTCCTAAGAGACTTCTCTCCAAGTGACTAATGTGGCGATGTGCATTGTGCAGACGTTCCTCTGAGAGTCAGCCTCCAGGATTCCGATGCTCCAGTGACAATTTACTGTATCCCTCAAACCTCTAAATGACAATGGAACAAAGAAATTGAATCGCAGTTCAATCCTACAGTCCCTAAGACTTTTCTCTCCAAATGACTACCGTGGCGACGGGCATTGTACAGACGTTCCCCTGAGAGGCAGGCTCCAGGATTCCGATGCTCTAGTGGCAATTTACTATATCCCTCAAACACTCGTAAAGACAATGGAGCAAAGAAATTGCATCGCAGTTCAATCCTACAGTCCCTAAGAGACTTCTCTACAAGTGACTAACGTGGCGACGGCATTCTATAAACGTTCCCCTGAGAATCAGGCTACAGGATTCCGATGTTCCAGTGACAATTTACTGTATCCGTCAAACCCTCGTAATGACAATGGAACAAAGAAATAGCATCGCAGTTCAACCCTACATTACTAAGAGACTTCTCTCCAACTGACTAATGTGGCGATGAGCATTGTACATAAGTTCCCCTGAGAGTCAGGTTCCAGGATTCCGATGCTCCAGTGACAATTTACTGTATCCCTCAAACCCTCATAATGACAATGGAACAAAGAAATAGCATCGCAGTTCAATCCTACAGTCCCTAAGAGACTTCTCTCCAATTGACTAACGTAGCGACGGGCATTGTACAGACGTTCCCTTGAGAGTCAGGCTCCAGGATTCCGATGCTGTAGTGGCAATTTACTGTATCCCTCAAATCCTCGTAATGACAATGGAGCAAAGAAATTGCATCGCAGTTCAATCCTACAGTCCCTAAGAGACTTCTCTCCAAGTGACTAATGTGGCGACGTGCATTGTACAGACGTTCCCCTGAGAGACAGGCTCCAGGATTCCGATGCCCCAGTGCCAATTTACTGTATCCCTCAAACCCTCGTAATGACAATGGAGCAAAGAAATTGCATCGCAGTTCAATCTACAGTCCCTAAAAGACTTCTCTAAAAGTGACTAACGTGGCGAAAGGCATTCTACAGACGTTCCCCTGAGAGTCAGGCTCCAGGATTCCGATGCTATCCCTCAAACCCTCGTAATGACAATGGAACAAAGAAATTGCGTCGCAGTTCAATCCTACAGTTCCTAAGAGACTTCTCTCCAAGTGACTAATGTGGCGATGTGCATTGTACAGACGTTCCACTGAGAGTCAGGCTCCAGGACTCCGATGCTCTAGTGGCTATTTACTGTATCCCTCAAACCCTCGTAATGACAATGGAGCAAAGAAATGGCATCGCAGTTCAATCCTACAGTCCCTAAGAGACTTCTCTACAATTGACTAACGTGGCGACGGGCATTCTATAAACGTTCCCCTGAGAGTCAGGCTCCAGGATTCCGATGTTCCAGTGACAATTTACTGTATCCCTCAAACCCTCGTAATGACAATGGAACAAAGAAATTGCATCGCAGTTCAATCCTACAGTCCTTAATAAACTTCTTTCGAAGTGACTAATGTGGCGACAGGCATTGTACAGACGTTCCCCTGAGAGTTAGGCTCCAGGATTCCGATGCTCAAGTGACAATTTACTGTATCCCTCAAACCCTCGTAATGACAATGCAACAAAGAAATTGCGTCGCAGTTCAATCCTACAGTCCCTAAGAGACTTCTCTCCAAGTGACTAATGTGGCGACGTGCAATGTACAGACGTTCCTCTGAGAGTCAGGCTCCAGGATACCGATGCTCCAGTGACAATTTACTGTATCCGTCAAACTCTCGTAATGACAATGGAAAAAAGAAATTGCATCGCAGTTCAATCCTACAGTCCCTAAGAGACTTCTCTCCAAGTGACTAACGTGGCTACGGAAATTCTACTGACGTACCCCTGAGAGTCAGGCTCCA
Source organism: Schistocerca gregaria (assembly GCF_023897955.1). Lineage (NCBI taxonomy): Eukaryota > Metazoa > Arthropoda > Insecta > Orthoptera > Acrididae > Schistocerca > Schistocerca gregaria. The sequence continues at coordinate 76,666,017 of NC_064926.1, forward strand.
GGGGTTCCGATGCACCAGTGACAATTTACTGTATCCCTCAAACCCTCGTAATGACAATGGAACAAAGAAATTGCAACACAGTTCAATTCTAGTCCCTAATATATCTCTCCAAGTGGCTAACGTGGCGACGGGCATTCTACAGACGTTCCCCTGAGAGTCAGGATCCAGGATTCCGATGCACCAGTGACAATTTACTGTATCCCTCAAACCCTCGTAATGACAATGGAAAAAAGAAATTGCATCGATGTTCAATCCTACAGTCCCTAAGAGACTTCTCTCATAGTCACTAACGTAACGACGTGCATTCTACAGACGTTCCCCTGAGAGTCAGGCTCCAGTATTCCGATGCTCCAGTGACAATTTACCGTACCCCTCAAACCCTAGTAATGACAATGGAACAAAGAAATTGCATCGCAGTTCAGTCCTACAGTTCCTAAGAGACTTCTCTCCAAGTGACTAATGTGGCGATGTGCATTATACAGACGTTCCTCTGAGAGTCAGCCTCCAGGAATGCGATGCTCCAGTGACAATTTACTGTATCCCTCAAACCCTCGTAATGACAATGGAACAAAGAAATTGCATCGCACTTCAATCCTACAGTCCCTAAGAGACTTCTCTCCAAGTGACTAACGTGGCTACGGGCATTCTACTTACGTTCCCCTGAGAGTCAGGCTCTAGGTTTTCGATGCTCCAGTGACAATTTACTGTAATGACAATGGAACAAAGAAATTGCATTGGAGTTCAATCCTACAGTTCCTAAGAGACTTCTCTCCAAGTGACTAATGTGGCGACGTGCATTGTACAGACGTTCCCCTGAGAGTCAGGCTCCAGGATTCCGATGCTCCAGTGACAATTTACTGTATACCTCAAACCCTCGTAATGACAATGGAAAAAAGAAATTCCATCGCAGTTCAATCCTACAGTCCCTAAGAAACTTCTCTCCAAGTGACTAATGTGGCGAGAGGCGTTCTACAGACGTTCCCCTGAGAGTCAGGGTCCAGGATTCCAATGCACCAGTGACAATTTACTGTAATGACAATGGAACAAAGAAATTGCATCGCAGTTCAATCCTACAGTTCCTAAGAGACTTCTCTCCCAGGACTAATGAGGCGATGTGCATTGTACAGACGTTCCTCTGAGAGTCAGCCTCCAGGATTCCGATGCTCCAGTCACAATTTACTGTATCCCTCAAACCCTCGTAATGACAATGCAACAAAGAAATTGCATCGCAGTTCAATCCTACAATTCCTAAGAGACTTCTCTCCAAGTGACTAATGTGGCGATGTGCATTGTGCAGACGTTCCTCTGAGAGTCAGCCTCCAGGATTCCGATGCTCCAGTGACAATTTACTGTATCCCTCAAACCTCTAAATGACAATGGAACAAAGAAATTGAATCGCAGTTCAATCCTACTGTCCCTAAGACTTTTCTCTCCAAATGACTACCGTGGCGACGGGCATTGTACAGACGTTCCCCTGAGAGGCA